>NC_052509.1:66420782-66514862 GCF_014356525.2 Nilaparvata lugens
AAGCCGAGGGGCAGCAATTTTCCTGAGGGAGAAAAAAGTATTTTTCGCTCGTGATGTACACAACTTTTTCCTCCATCTACATTTTTTTATAGAAACTGCAAATAAAATCATTCTAATAACTTACGTATTGGTGACAATGATTCCTAACAACATAACCTAAATCTAAAACCTAAGAAAACCGGTCGTCTGATTGGCACTGCCGATTGCGCTATCTATCGGCAAAAGTTGTAACAATTATATCAGCTGAGCAGCTACCAAAAATGGCTGACTCCAGATCACGCGGTTCAGATTTGAATTGCAGATCAAAAGTATTTGTTGGCTGGTATTTTGAATAGAATAAAATATTTGAAAATTGTATAAATTTTCATCGTCTACTAATATTAAGAAATAATAATTATCATACAAAATATATTTCATGAGTTAATCAAATTTCTGGTTGTGTATTGAATTCAGTTGACTCAATGACAGACACCTCTATTATGCTTTCTCATCTGAGCTTAGACCTTCTAACATATTACAATGTAAGTTTCAAAATAGAGATGCTCCCCATGTTATTCAAATGGAGTCACTTTTACTCTCTAGGAGTGTTTGTTTCTGTTTTTTACTACTGAGAGCGAAAAAGTGACACTTTAGTATTATGTTTCGGGAGTAAAGTAAGTACTTTAGACAGTAGGTGGAGGAAAAATAATATTCTTTATTAACTATTAATAATTGTTATGCATTTCTAGCTCTTGGATAATGAGTTCCAGCAACCAAAACGTTTATGCATTCCTTGAAATAGAACAAGTGATACTATAGTGTGGTCCACGTTATAATGGAAGTGGATTAAAATAGCAGAACAACGTTGCGAACCTATGTCTTGCCAATGCCTTCCATAGACGGTAGCTGATACAGGCTTGTTAATGAAATATTAACTGTTCATTCCAATATCGTAGAATCAATTATATTCTATTAAGCAAGAATTTATATTTTTTCAATTTTTATAATTAAGATGAAATATTTTTTAATTATAGACAAGGATTATACACTATAACACTTATTAACATAGTTATGATAGACAAGGATAGCAAAACCAAAGTTGATCAAATACGTCATTAATGTTATAGAGTATACAATGAAAGACACTTCCTTATTCTCCAGTATGAAATTCATTGATAATATTTGATTCTGCCTCTCCACGGAAGAGAGCAAGACATTAAAGGAAGGAAATATATATTCGATGATGTCTGCAGAACAAATGGAAAACTTGCACCGGCGTCACATGAGCCAATAGCAGAGCAATGAGCGAAGTGAACCCAAAACCAGCAAACTGATAACCAGAACCAACAATCTGTCCCTGTGAGTTGCAGGGAAACGCGGGACGATTTCTTTGTTGTCGTCGTCACACAATGGCACCTGCCAGCCAAACTGCTTCCCTTTCAAACTTCACCCGACGACGTATAAGATTGAATATCTGAATATCTCTTCTTCTTCCTCGCTCGATTCTTCTTCTTCTTCTCCCTCTTCAGCTTCTTAACTTCTTCTTCTTTTTCCCCTTTCTTCTGATCTTCTTCTTTCTCTCAATTTTCTTCTACTCCTCCTTTTTCTTCTCCACCTTATTCTTCTTCTCTTTTTTCTCTCCATCCTCTCTTGTCATTATCCTTCTCATTCTCCTACTCATTTTCTTCTCCCACCATTTCTTCTCAATCTTCCGTCAAAATCATCCTGATCCGTGATTGGATGACAACTATTAGGCTACGAATTGTAATCGAGGGCTCTGATTGGCTGAAAAGTTCAGCGTTCGGAGTGAGGTGAGGCGAGCAGTTAGAACAGAGGCAAGCAGCACGGCGAATGGTTCTGAGTGCGGTACGGCGAATGATTAACAGTTGATTTTAACATTATGAAACATATGCTCATGTTCGTTGAAAGGCAATGTTAGAGGAATGCACGGTTTGCTGCGCGGTTCGAGGTCGGTTCGGCATGTGTGGACGCACCTTTAGTTGTTACAGGACATTTATACAGATCACAGGCAAAAGCAACATAAAATCTAATTATCTTCTTCTTCTTCTTCTTCTTCTCTTCGTCTTCTTCTTTTCTTCTTCTTCTTCTTCTTCTTCTTCTTCTTCTTCTTTTCTTCTTCTTCTTCTTCTTCTTCTTCTTCTTCTTCTTCTTCCTTCTTCTTCTTCTTCTTCTTCTTCTTCTTCTTTTCTTCTTCTTCTTCTTCTTCTTCTTCTTCTTCTTCTTCTTCTTCTTCTTCTCTTCTCCTCCTGTCTTCTTCTACTTCTTTTGCTTTATCTGCTTCAGGCAACTTTTCGCCTCTCGTCAAAGTCCCAACTTTGTAGTATCCAAGATGTGGGCGGGCAGAATCATTCTGAGTTGGGATTATATTGGAAGAGAATTATTGTGATTGTGATTCACCTCATAGTGAGGTCCACGTTATAATGCTGTGGAGAAGATAGGAGATCAACTGCGTTGCCGATCAACTGCGTACCATCGCCTCTCCTCTACAGGATAGCTGATACCCGAATATCTGTTGTGATATTGAATATTCATCTTCGTTTGAAACAATCAATTATATTTTATTCTTCAAGAAAATATATTTCTCGCCCACTTGGATGAGCTGGTTTCACTCATTTTTGAAAAATCATAACTCAGTACTCATTAAGGATAGAGATATCCGAATGATCTCATCTTATTTAGAATTTTATAATCTAAAAATAAGGCGAATGCAAATTTTTCTGTCCGATTACAAGATTGGCAGAACTAGTTGAAAACTGGAGAATGAGCCGGAAATACAAGGTTTTTGGGCCACCCTGTATCTAGCACAAGGAAATTTTGCATGAAGAAATTGGTCTGGACTTCTCTCATGTACCCAAATAATAATTATATTAAAAAATCAGAACTACAAATAAATTGCAAGCAGACCCCCTTTTTATGTCTATATGATGGACTATCTCCATCTTAATAACTTACATTTGAAATATTTAGAAGGTCTAAGCTCAGATGAGGAAGCATAATAGAGGTGTCTGTCATTGTGTCAACTGAATTCAATACCACAACCAGAAATTTGACCAACTCATGAAATATATGTTTGTATGATATTATATACTTAAAATTAGTAGACATAAAAATTTATACAAATTTTAAAATATTTTATTCTATTCAGAATACCAGCCAACAAATATTTTTGATCTGCAATTCAAATCTGAACCGCGTGATCTGGAGTCAGCCATTTTTGGTAGCTGCTCAGCTGATATAATGTTACAACTTTTGCCGATGGATAGCGCAATCGGCAGTGCCAATCAGACGACCAGTCTCTAGGTTTTAGATTTAAGGTTTTGTTATAAGGAAACATTGTCACCAATAACGTAAGTTATTAAAATAATTTGATTTGCAGTTTCTATGAAAAAATTTAGATAGAGGAAAAATGTTGTGTACATCACGAGCGAAAAATACTTTTTCTCCCTCAAGAAAATTGTTGCCCTCGGCTTCGCCTCGGGCTCCAAACTTTTTCCCACAGTGATAAAGAGTCGTACTTTTCACTCTAGATACGGTATACAAATACTATTCTTCCACTGCATAAAAATTCTTCAATAATAGATTGACTGGGAATATAGAAATAACAAATAATTGATAAATAATGATAGTAATAATGAAAAAATGATGAAAAATGTCACTGCGTCAAAGCATCAAAGTAGCTGTAAGCAGTGAGAACTGCACTTGTTTGAATATCACTAGTCTAAGTTAGTACTAGAGCTGGGCTGGCTCCGCTTTCAACGCTTCATTAAAACTGAGACTCAACTCTCTTGAAAACTACCTAACTATTCAGTCTCTTATTACTCTCTTATACTTCTCATATATTCTCTTCATACTATTCCCCATTTCTCCCTCCAGTCTGATTTCGTGTGAGTGCATAAAATGAATACATTTGAGGAAAATTATGTATTTGAGGAAGATACTTCGATAAGACTGAAGTTGTGTTCAAATGTTTTTAGATTGTGTTCAAAGTTTTGTTCTACAGATAAACTTTTTTTGTGTAGTTGAGAAGTTGATATTGTGAATTATTACTTTCCTTGCCCTATTACCATAGGTAAGGAAAGTATTGCTTTCCGAAAAAAATTAAGGTACCCCCATTTGTAAATTTCTATACGTTTCGAGGTCCCCTGAGTCCAAAAAAGTGGTTTTTGGGTATTGGTCTGTAGGTGTGTGGTGTGTATGAGTGTATGTGCCGTCTGTGTACACAGATATCTCATCTCCCAATTAACGGAATGACTTGAAACTTGGAACTAAGGTCCTTTCCCTATAAGGATGCGACACGAACAATTTCGATCGAATGCAATTCAAGATGGCGGCTAAAATGGCAAAAATGTTGTCAAAACCAGAGTTTTTCGCGATTTTCTCGAAATGGCTCCAACTATTCGATTAAATTCATACCTGGAATAGTCTTGATAAGCTCTATCAATTGCCACAAGTCCCATATCTGTAAAAATTTCAGGAGCTCCGCCCATCTATGCAAAGTTGGATTTCAGATTCCCAATTATCAGGCTTCAGATAAATTTAAACAAGAAAATTCGAGTGGAGAAGATTGAGCATAAAAATCTCTACAATTAATGTTCAGTACATTTTCACCTAAAATTAAAATAAGCTCGAAATTCAAGAAAATGTTATTATTTAAATTGCAAACTGTTGGCAACTGTTGATTCTATTAAATCATCACTATGAAGAGATAGCGGACCTCGTAGTCTCCAGCGCTATTGTCCTGTCACCAGCTGGCTCAGATCTTTGTTTATAAGTAGACCTGAGATGCACGTGAACACTAGCGTCGGGATCAATTTCCATAACGGCAAGGAAAGTTGTGTGAGTGCGCCACACAAGATTTTTGTGTAGTTGAGAAGTTGATATTGTGGTAATTATTAATATTAGATATTCAATTCCTTAGTCTTTTCATTCAATACAAATAAACTCTGTTGAAGTTGTGTTCAAATGTGTTTAGATTGTGTTCAAAATTTGTTCTACAAATAAACTCTTTTTGTGTAGTTGAGAAGTTGATATTGTGATTATCATTTATATTAGATATGCAATTCCTTAGTCTTTTCATCCAATACAAATAGACTCTGTTGATAATATTATTATAAGGATAGAATGGTGTGGAGTTCAGCTAAAGATGTGACTGGTGTTGTCATTAAACCTGATTCTTCACTCAAGTTATTTATGAACAAAAATAGTGGTATTAAAAACATCAATGTATTATCCTTTCAACTCTGTCAATTATGAAGGTTTTTAATAGAGGTTTTTAATAAAGGTTTTCAATAAAGGCAGCTAATCAATAAATCAACCAATCAATCAATCAACCAATGATGGTGTAGTGGTGTAGATCTCCCCAAATGATATTGACGCATTCAAAATGATAGTTATCAAATTCCATTGCTCCTCCATTAATGAGATTCTACTATAGTGAGGTCCACGTTATAATGGCAGAGGAGAAAGATAGGAGAAAAACGTTGCCAATCCTCTATCTTGTCAATGCTTTCTATAGATGTTAGCTGATACAGGTTTATTGATGTAATATTGACTGTTCATTCTCGTTTAAGATAATCAATTATATTTTATTAAGCGAGTCATTATATTTCTTAATATTTGCATAATGAATTCTCATAATCAAGATGAGATATTTTGTCAATTAATTATATTTCTACATTGTTCAAATACCATCTAGAAACAGAGCAAAGCGAGAAAGAGATGGCGCTATCAGCTTTGTTGAATCATAGACAAGGATAGCGATACCATTGCTGATCAAACACTGCCATTATAACGTGGACCTCACTGTAGCAGTCCTTCGATTTTTTCTATCTCCCTCTACTGTGGTGTACATTGATACATTCGACTTTGAAAAGGATTCTCATTAGCCAGTATCAGTTTCCGTGTTTCCTCCAGTGAAAAGATTCTTTCATGAACTCTAACGGAACTATATTCACTCAGTCGTCTCCGACCAATAAGAATGTATGAGAATTAATAAAAACTATATGGTATGTAGTCAACGTTAGTAGACAGAAGGTTGATCACTCACAGGTGTAAGATTCGAAGTGGTGGGGGAATGCCAGCGTGACGTCACGTGTAGTAAAAAGTGATAGAGTAACCACACTGAGCATACAGTTTATTCACTGTATCTTCAAATACATCGTCGTTTATCCCCTCAAGATTGATCTAGAACTTAAAAGTCTCCATACTTATAGCGAATTAATCACCGATTCTAATGATGTTGTTAATATTTAAGTTCATTCAACTTGTATGAATAAATGAAGTTGAAAGTTTTTCAAGAATCTAAACACGTGACACGAAAAAGTTAATAAGCTGGAAAAGCGTTAGTAGACAACGTATACTATTTTATTTCAGATTAACCCATAACAAATCTTGATAAACCAATGCATTTCAATAAACAATAACCGATCCCGATAAATCCAATGAATTTCTTCATATAAATGCACTTAACACATGCTGGTATCGAGCACATGCTCTACCTACAGAATCAAAATATCTCATCCCCGAAATCACAAGCTGATGTATAGCCAATCTACAAAATATAAACATGACCTAGAAGATAAGAAACCTAAGGGTTTGAAAGGGAAGGTTAGGAGGTGGGCTTTTTGCTTTTAAATTGCAAAATGCTTGTATTATTCAAATGTTTGATAATTATTGTAAAGCAGAACAGAAAGCTTGCATGTCAGAAATGTTTGTGTTATATAATTTGACTATAGGTCACCGTATGATTTTCAAGAATGCGATATTCTGCCTACTCTGTACTACAGCCTACGTCACGGCTGCAGTTCCCCCTCTCCAATCGCATTTCAACTAAAATACTACAGATGAGTGACCAACCTTCTGTCTACTAATTTGGTATGTAGAACCCTTTTCATTTGAAACATTTTAAAACTCCAAAACAGTCAATTGATTAAAATCGAATTCCCCACTCTAACTAACCTACTCTCATAAATCTTAATCATCGATGTGTTGGAGAGAAAAAGGATCAAGCGTTGAAATAAAATGTCGGTAAGGTTGCATGAGGAGAGATGTTGGGAGAAAATAAGACATAGAAGAAGGAAAACCGGATGATAGGTCGCTGAATGTGACAGGATGATTGAGTGGGAAGATGTACGAAATGCTAGGGGTGAGTTGGGTGAAAAGATTATCAGAATCTGAGTGTGAAAAGCTCTGGATGAGGGACAAAAAGGCAGAAACGTTGAAAAAGTGGAGGATTGAATTATGAGAATAGTATTGGAAATGTGATGATATCTTGAAGCTGAAAGTCGATAGGGAACAATAATGTAACAGAAAAATTAATCGTTATTATCAACTCAAAAAAGGAATTTTCAAACAACTGGAGATACTTTTCTCACACTAGTATTTTTTACACTGATTTTCATTCAGTAATATAGTGGGTCTACCCAGAGAAAACTTATACGATTGTTTTAAGATATGATACCTCTAAGATTCGTTTTTTCTATGGTCTAGATTGTGATAATAATTCCAGAAAAAGAGCTTGAACCCACCATTGAATACACCATAGTTGGAATAATATTTTTGATAGGAACTGAAGATAACGAAGGAAGAGAATTTATGCGTTTTGTTTCATAGCATTCCCTGGATTTATACTTTCGTAATACTTTCGTAATTGATCATGAAAAATCATATTTTTTCAGATGTCATCCTCACTCTGTCATCAAAATAATCATTATCTATTTATTCGTGAATATAATACAATCATAAATATGATTGGGAAGAAACTCAGGAATGGCCCCCAAAACTATTCCATTCCCAAATTTTGATTACATGTCCAAAAAGTAGTTTATGTTTTTCTGTAAGATTTCAAGGTCAACTTTTAATTAAGTTATTTTATGAATTTTGAAGCCAAAAAACACACAATTTTCACTAGAACAGCTGATGATCTATTAAATTGTGAACTATCATAAAAATATCATTGTGAAACTTGACCACGTGACATCTACAGCACAGCCTTTATTCTGGAAGGTGCTTCAAACCACACAATCATATGATGCGCTATGATGACAAAATCAATTAATCAAGAGTGAAAATCATCAATCTACATCGCTCTACCTGATTGGATTAAGAAGAATCTCAGTAGGTTATTGAGGGAAACGTGTCATATAGATCCAATCGAACCTGATCTGGTTTTCTGTGAGCGTCTGTTCGAAGATAATGGAAACATGAAATCAACTTGTATTTTTGAACCTTGAAGACAATAATTAAGTTATGATGTCAACACGTTGTACGTGTAGGGTTTCCATTTATTTGTAATCATTGAGAGATATGTATGGAAGGTTCCTTGTTATATTTTTTCATATTTGTGAATGAATCCCATGAATGATGATTGATATCACATGATAGCTTTGGGAGGTTTTTGAAAGTTGTATAGAATGTTTCATCTATAACCCTACATTTGTCTAGGATGTTCCATCTATAACCCATAAACTATATGTAGAAAAGAAAATGATTAAAATATAATCCTTGCAAGCTGTATATGATAGAGGATGTTCTATCCATTATCCTTGTAAACTGTATTTAATAGGGGAGGTATGTATACCTTGGAATTCAACTATTAAAACCGACTCCTGGCAGACAACCTTCCAGGTTTTGCCATTTGTAATGTCCTAGTTCATTTTCTGATTTATAATAATGTCGAAATATGGTAAATTTTTATTTTGTTTCATATTGGGTTTAGTATTAATGGCATTTTTTTGTAAAGTGTTGTTGGTTGTAAATAATAACATTTTTACTACTACTAATAGGGGAGGTTTTATCCTTAATTCTTCAGGTTTGTGTAGAGACTTCATAGAGAAGGTATAATTTTATTTCCAATGAGAGCTATTATGTGCAATGTGTAAATATAGGTCCGAGAGGTTGGAGGCTGAAGGCGAATCATCAAGCTTCCTATCACGTTGAAGCTATGGAGGTTGACATTTTTCAATATCTGTGAGAAGACACTGTATTCCTAAACCGTAGACCAGGGTCCACTTTAATTGGTTATTTCACTTTCTACCACATTGCTACTGAGGGATGCTATTCGTATTTATTTACTGTATTAATTATTTATATGTATCTATTTATTATCTATTTATATGTATTCAGCGTATGGCAGATACACAACAAATATATAGCTCATGAGTCTCAAATGCCTAGATATACACTGTATATTTCCAAATTCTTTGAGATGTTGTGTAGTTTTCGATCAGGAGAACATAAGTTTGTCTGACCACTATCATTTGCTATTTGTAATCCTTTAGGGTTGTTGTGTCGATGAGTACACAGTATTCTTCTAGTTGCTTTCAATAAACTGCTACTCTCTATCACGTTATACCTATGGAGTATGCAATCAGTAATCCTTAGTAGCTGGATAGGTTGATGTAGGCACTATATTCCATTAGTTGTTGAAGAATCAAGTTGCTATCTGTTGAGGTGTGATCCTATGGAGAGGATAATTGAGGCGATGTTGTGAGCATCTAAACACCACTATTGTAGGATTCGGTTGACAATCATGTTACTTCATACCACGTTGTATGGAAGGGCTATGCCAAGTTGCAAGCTGCTTTGTAGGGAGGATGCAATCCTTTGATGACGTGGAGGTTATAATGTAAAGATTGAGACACTTTGAAACCTCGTTGCAACTGTGGAGGGTGTAATCCTGTAGTGAATTGGAGGTACTCATGATTAATCTCAACAGAAAAAAACTGATTAAAACTCTACACAATTACATTATCTGATCACAATAGTAACTGATCACATTGACAACTTATAACAACTTTTCACAATAATTAGATTCTCAGATCACAACTATAACAACTGATCACATTGACAACACCGGATAACAACTTAACACAATTACTGATCTTAATGATTGAAAGATCACAACAATAACTAGAAAAAATTACACATCATCTGATCACAATAACTGATGAGGTGACTGACCTTGCCAAGGCAAACTCGCCGAAATACTCTGTCATAGCGAACATGGTGACTGGTGTGACAATAACACGGTGACACTCGTGACAAAAACAGTGAAACGTCACCGAACACAACAACAAAACACCGCGACAAACAACTACTAGAATTAGGTAGACGGATTGTGTGACTGCAGGTGACGGCGTGACCTGTCATGACGCTGTCAGGAGATTGTTCGGCTGATTGACTGATTCATCCACTACATGCCAGGTCTTCGTGAACCTAGAGCATCTGAACATAACTGTGATGAAGTTGGGGGCTGGAAACGAGCTGGCACAGCATCCCAGCAACTTACGGACCCGCGACCGAGCAGAGCACTGAGCTCCGTTCTCACCCGAAACCTGTGCTGCTACCACCCCTTTACCACCCCCAAACTGCCCCCTGAACCACCCCCAACCACCTCCGAACCACCCCCACCCTCCAGCTCCCGCTGCATCCACCCCCAGCTTCCTGGCCCGGGAGTTTCCTATCTTCAATCACACTTTGTCTCAATTATTTGACTGCTCATATCACAGATTGTGGTTATTCTTTCAATGTTATAGTCAAGGTATTAAAACGTGCTCATGGTGTTGGTTTGAGTCATCAATTCTGTCAAGTTCTATGGATTTTATCATTGTTTTCTCCTTTATTCCGAGTCCTTCATTCTCCTTCATTTTCTCCAAACATGGTAAAGTGGTAGAGTGGACATTACTGTCCAAACTTCGCCACGTCAACAAATAATAATAAAGAAATCTGGTGTGGCGCACTCACACAACTTTCCTTGCCGTTATGAAAATTGATCATCTGACGCTAGTGTTCCCGCGCATCTCAAGTCTACTACTATTCAAAGATCCGAGCCAGCTGGTGACAGGACAATAACGCTGGGAACACACGACGTCTGCTATCTCTTCATAGTGAATGATTTAATGCAAAGACCTTAAAGATGCATAGACTCACATGCAGCGCTAGTGTCGTATTTGGAATTGAAATTCGCCATTGAGGGGGCAACCCATAAGATTATTACATACCAATGCCACCAATGCCTTTGTGATCTATAGTATTACAAATAAATAATATATAATATCTCTTTAAGGTCTTTGATTCAATGGAATGAACAGTTGTCAACAGATTGCAATTGAAATAATCACATTTTCTCGAATTTCGAGCTTATTTTCAATCTAAGGTGAGATTGTTACAAGACATTAATTGTAGACATTTCCATGCACAATCTTTTCCATTTGAAATTTTTTGTTAAAATTGTATCTGAAGCCTGATAATTGGGAATCTAGAATCAAATTTTGCATAGATGGGGCGGAGCTCCTGAAATTTTTACAGATATGGGACTTATGGCAGTTGATAGAGCTTATCAATAACTGATTTAGGTATGAATTTGATCAAAATCGTTGAAGCATTTTTCGAGAAAATCGCAAAAAACCCTGTTTTTGACAACATTTTTGCCATTTTAGCCGTCATCTTTAATTAAATTCGATCGAAATTGTTCGTGTCGGATGCTTATATTGAAAGTAAATATATAAGTAAATTTCAAGTCATTCTGTTAATTGGGAGATGAGATATCGTGTACACAGACGCACATACACTCATACACACACACACCACACACACACACACACACACACACACACACACACACACACACACACACACACACACACACACACACCACACACACACACACACACACACACACACACAACACACACACACACACACACACACACACACACCCACACACACACACACACACCACACACACACCACACACCACACACCACACACACACACACACACACACACATACAGACCAATACCCAAAAACCACTTTTTTGGACTCAGGGGAACTTGAAACGTATAGAAATTGAGAAATTCGGGGACCTTAATTTTTTTCGGAAAGCAATACTTTCCTTACCTATGGAAATAGGGCAAGGAAAGTAAAAAGTCATTCTATTCTAAACCTCTGTTTGTTAGATGTGTTTCTGAGCATATTTATCAGTATATCGAATATTTTTCTATCCTAGTCTTCTTCTTCTTCTTCTTCTTCTTCTTCTTCTTCTCTTCTTCTTCTTCTTCTCTTCTTCTCTTCTTCTTCTTCTTCTTCTTCTTCTTCTTCTTCTTCTTCTTCTTCTTCTTCTTCTTCTTCTTCGTCTTCTTCTTCTTCTTCTTCTTCTTCTTCTTCTTCTTCGTCTTCTTCTTCTTCTTCTTCTTCTTCTTCTTCTTCTTCTTCTTCTTCTTTCTTCTCTTCTCTTCTTCTTCTTCTCTTCTTCTTCTTCTTCTTCGTCTTCTTCTTCTTCTTCTTCTTCTCTCTTCTTCTTCTTCTTCTTCTTACAAACAAGGATTAGGCTTAACCTGTTCCGACTCTCATCTAGCCAATTATTCAAGTAAACATGAAAAATCCTTTTTTGCCACCGCTTGTTTGGTCTACTAACATCTCTTTTGCCTACAGGCTGATAATTATAGACTTTAAATTAATGGTATTCTTTCAGCTGACACTCTTCGAACATGCTCCCTCAATTGATGCCGATTCTCCGTAACTCTCTCATTCATTCTGAAGATATTCTATTCTACATCTCTCTCTCTCAATTGTAATCTGTGTTTCGCATCTGCTTTTTCTCCGCTCCGATTATGTCAATGATACACTCTCTCCTTTTACAGTCTTTGTCATAAATTTTCTCATGTTATCCAAGTTTTCTCATGTTTCTCTCCTTCATTTTCCCCTTTTTTAATTTTATTTCCATCCATATCTCTCAAGATTCCCTATATTCTCTCAACCTCCCCTTTATCATTTCCCACTTTCCATGTTAGAGTTCTTCATTTTCCCCTTTGTCATTTGTATTTCCGTCCATATTCCTCTATATTTTCCCAACCTCCCCTCTCTCATTCACTCCTCTATTTAATTCCTCATCATCAACATTGTATTTATCATCATTTTCACCGCTCTGATCATTTTTATAATCCTCTCTCAGGTCTTTCTTTCTCCTTCCACTACGGTACTCACTTTTTCACTCTACTTTCTTTAAATCTCCTACTCCAGTCCAATCAAACCGACCAATTGATTATGAATGATCACCTGGGCTTGGATTACTCGTTAGTTGCGTTTGTGAATAAATAAATAAATGGATAATAAATGATAAATAAGTAAATAAATAAATAAATAGATGAATAGATGAATAAATAAATGAATAGATTAATAAATGAATAAATAGATAAATAAATAAACTCAGCTTGACTCCTCAACTCTTTGGGAAAACCAAATACAAGCAGCCAAATAGATCAGATTGTAACATCAAGTTTATCCAGAAATGACGGAGGAAGCCAACGTTTGATCAGACACGTTTCAACAAACGTCGAGAGAGCTTGAACGTGATCGCAGCTGTGAAACAAAGCCGTGAAAAGCGTGGAAAGCCGGGAAAACCGTGAAAAGCTGTGAAAAGCGAGGCGCGATTGAATTTCACGCCCGGATGAACGAGTAGCAACGAGTATATTCGATGCTTGTGAATGTCATGCTAGCTCGCTTCACTCGCCTCCAGCCACTATCAGTCTACATTTACTCACCCCAAGTCATTATGTACGATCATATGCTGATAGTGAATGTTTTTGTGATTTTTCTGGCTTCAAATTTATCAAGTTTTTTAATATTTTTCAATTTATTAATGCACTTCCAAGTGTAATAATGATTTGTTTCATCTTTCTGATCAACCGAGATACAAAATTTTTAGTATAATGTATATTTGGACTGTAAATTTTTGTGATCTTTATAAAAGTGTTCTCATAACCTCATTTGGACTATTTCTATCAAAATTAGGGAGAGGAATAGTTTTGGGTTTATCCTGTTGATTTTCTCCCAATCATTAATTTGATGTTGTGATTGAGGAATGTAATAAATGAAAATGTAAATGTAATTATCTATTCAATCATTTATTTATTCATCTATTCATTTATTTATTTATTTTATACATTTGTACATGCAATATCATTCTCAAGTGTGGATGATTGGGAAAGATTAATGTTTGACTGATTATCAGTCTCACTCCACTCGCCTGCAGCCAACATCAGTGATGACAGGATTGCAAGGGGATTCGCATTGCAGTACTCAGCATTTGTTGGTGTTATTTACTCTTTGTAAAGTGCTGCTATTTATATGTGGGATTTCGATTTTGTTGGATTTATTGATTGAATATCTCTATAATGACTCGAGAATGGGTTTGTCACGTTTGCTGCACATCTTTAATAGTTCTTCATTCATTTATAAAATGTTGTTGTATTTTTTGAATGAATATTACTATTGTAACTCAAGAATGGGTTTGTCTCATTCGCTCTACATTCCTAAAAGTCTTCATTCATTCATCTTGAATTTATCAAACATGGAATTTAATTCAATCTGAGACTTGATTTTAACCTCTCGGCAGTCGCGCTGTTGTAAAAAGTACATCAGTGTCAGTTTTTTTGCTCCAAAAAACTATTGAATGGGGTGGTGTCAGTGAATGAGTCACCTATGCATTCCAAAACTCTCCCCCCATCACTCCACTGAGTTGCAGTATCAACCGAGCAATGGTTCAGTCTCTAGGTGCCATTTAGTCGCGACAGTGCCATAAGTCGCACTTTGCATAAGATAGGGGAAGACTGTATACGAGGACTGTAAACGAACCAATAACACAGAATTGATGGCTTTGCTTGATGTAACTTATTGGGCTATAAAATGGTAATCATCCAAATGTTCAAAGGCGTAAAATAATCCAAGAAGATGGAAAAAGTAATTATACATAAATTAATATGTTTTGACAGTAAACAGAGTACATAAAACTTGGATAATTAGATGTTGTACAAAATACAACACGCGACTGCTCGTGTGATTGAGTAGGGCACGACTACCGGAAGGTTAACTCAAATTTGTGGACGATAACAATTATTTTGTGATGTATGCTAACTATCTAGCTGTGAAAGAGATTACCATCGAAGCTGAGACAGAGATACGACAAAAACATGTTTTTCTGATAAAGATATTTGTCTGAATGGAAGAACCGGATTGGATAATGACTATCTTGATAATGACAAGATTCGTTCTTATCCGGCTATATCTCCCTATCTGATTACAATGATATTTATTGTCTTGCTGTAGAATATGTTTCAATGTTTTAGGTGGTAAAAAAACCACAGACTCATCCAATCTTCACCGACTTTTTCAAATCAAACCACTACCCCCGTAAACAAAACCATAGTGCATGACAGGTGGTAGATGGTAACATCAGCACAGGTAGAGCTCCTACACTAATAAAAACACTATCTGGTTATAGTTCAGCTGGAATCAACAAACTTTTAGGAGCCCTACCTGTGCTGACGTCACCAGAATGCACTATGGCTTTTTCACGAAAGTAGTTCTCTAACACGTTAACTTCTTAGAAGAACTATGTTGAAAATGGGCGTAGAATGTTTTACGCCCCTTTTGGGGCGTATTTTTTCTTTTACAATAAAAATTTCATACTCCCAATTTTTATAACTGTGTCAAAATTTTCTTTCTGAAAATATATAGGCTATTATAATCGAGATCCACATATTCAAAATATAGCTCTCTGATTGAATCAAGAGTTGCACATGAATACTGTTACTTAGTCATTCAGCAAAAGCTCCTCTGAATTGATTATAGTCAGTGTCCTGGATAGGAATAGTGGAGAAGGTCTTTGAGAAGTGGGAAATAGTCCTGGATTCATTTTCTATCATTTTTCCCCATCTGCTCCTCCGGTCTAGTCTCACAAACACTTCTTCTTCTTCTCCTTCTTCTCCTTCTTTTTCTTCTTCTTCTTATTTTTCTTTCTCTTCTTCTTCTTCATCTTTTATCTGCTACTCTAGTCTGGTCCCACAAATGCAAGACTTGTTCATGAGTGTGAACGTTACTTATTCCTTACACTCTTTTCTCAGTTAATAGACTCTCTCAAAACAATTTCTAGAAAGGAGAGAAAAAAGAAGAGAGAGAGAGAGAGAGAGAGAGAGAGAGAATAGTTGAATTAAATTCCCTGTATTAGGGGCGGAGTTGGGGCTTTAGGTCCTCTCTGTCACAAAACCCTTATATAGAGGCCCTATCCACTAGCTACTTTTAGAGAGAGAGAGAGTGTGTGTTACTTATTTACTATTCTCTCACCTCAGTTCAGTAGTCTCTTCTGGAACGATTTCCAGAGAGGAAACAGAGAAAGATTGAGCGAGGAAGACGATAGGGAACTCAGAGAGAAGAAGAGGGACAGCAAATCTCATTTCGAGCAAGATGCAGCGACTTCAACCCTGAACAGACGGCTTTCAAACATATATTGCATACTTTATTATGTCTCCAGAAATTCCAAAAAAACCATTTTCATCTTGAATCAGTTCACAAAATGAAATGAGTCCTTGGAATAATTGAGTGCATCCCCACATCGATGAGGGAGGGTATAAACTATAGTGAGGTTCACGTTATAATGGCAGAGGAGAGATAGCAGAACATTGTTGCTGATTCTCTTTCTCGCCACTGCCATCTATGGAGGATAGCCATATAATATTAGTATATCCTATTATATTAAGCGAACAATTTCTGTATTTGTAAATCTGGTTATTTATATATCTGATGATTTTTATATCTGGTGATTTTTATATCTGGCTATTTTTATATCTGATTATTTATGTTCAACAGATCTCGAAAACGGCTCTAACAATTTCCACAAAATTTGGAAAATAGTAGGTGTATGATATAAAGATTCGATTGCACTAGGTCTCATCCTAAGGGGAAACTTGCTGAATGACATTTAAATGATAATTCATCCTTGTCTGAAACAGCTGTGGATAGTAAACAAGTGAGTGAGCGAGTGAGTATGTCAAAAATCAAAGTATCACATCCTCGAAATTCATAAGATGACATATATCCAGCTGTGAAATATAAACACGATCTCAGTACCCTTATACTTTCCTTGTCCTATTACCACAGGTAAGGAAAGTATTGCTTTCCGAAAAAAATTAAGGTACCCCAATTTCTAAATTTCTATACGTTTCAGGGTCCCCTGAGTCCAAAAAAATGGTTCCTGAGTATGGTCTGTATGGTGTGTGTGTGTGTGTGTGTGTGTGTGTGTGGTGTGTGTGTGTGTGTGTGTGTGTGTGTGTGTGTGTGGTGTGTGTGTGTGTGTGTGTGTGTGTGTGTGTGTGTGTGTGTGTGTGGTGTGTGTGTGTGTGTGGGTGTATGAGCGTCTGTGTACACGATATTCATCTCGTGAGATGAGAGACGGAATGACTTGAAATTTGGAACTTGAGGTCCTTTCACTATATGGCGGCTCAAATGGCGAAAATGTTGTCAAAAACAGGGCTTTTCGTGATTTTCTCGGAAACGGCTCCAACGATTTTGATCAAATTCATACCTAAAATAGTCATCGATAAGCTCTATCAACTGCCACAAGTCCCATATCTGTAAAAATTTCAGGAGCTCCGCCCCATCAATGCAGATATATTACCAATTATCAGGCTTTAGATACAATTGAAACAAAGAAAATCAAGTGGAGTAGATTGAGCATGAAAATCTCTACAATTAATGTTCCGTAACATTTTCACCTGAAATTGAAAATAAGCTTTAAATTCGAGAAAATGTGATTATTCAATTGCAAATTAATGTTGATTCTATTGAATCATTCACTATGAAGAGATAGCAGACCTCATGTGTGTCTCCAGCGTTATTGCCCTGTCACCAGCTGGCTCAAATATTTGAATAGTAGACTTGGAATGCGCAGGAACACTAGCGTCAGGTGATCAATTTTCATAACGGCAAGGAAAGTTGTGTGAGTGCGCCACACCAGATTTTTTGAATTATTTAATCACAACATGTTTCAACAATGATGCCATTTTCAAGTGATCTGAAGTAAAATGGCATCAATTTTGAATCATGTTGTGATAAAATAATTGAAAACAGGTACTAAGATTCTTATTTATCTTTCTATCTATATTACAAGTAGCCCTATACAGAAAAGAGATAAATAAACATGATCATTTTAGAGAATTGTGTTCTGTTTATCAATAAATAAAAATCTGGTGTGGCGCACTCACACAACTTTCCTTGCTCATATTTGAAACTACGATCAAACTTCTGTATATGTGTATATATAATTATTGTTTTGCGTCTCGCAAAAGTGGAGTACTTTTTCCTTAGTGTAAATTGTGAAATTCGATTATTTTTTTAGTCGTAATTTTTTGAAAGTCGTCAAAACAGCTGTTCTACAGATGAAATATCTCGACTATGTGTTATTTTTATGAACTGCGCTACCTACCTACCTCATGCACGAGAAGGAGGTTACAAAGTCCATTTCTCAAGGATGGGGTGGACCCCCCATTAGTTTCCCAGAGAGGAGAATCATGCCAGTTGAAAGAGCTGATAAAAAGCTATCCATTTAATAAATTTGAAGAAAATCGTTACAGCCGTTTTCGGAGAAAACCGTGAAAAACATGGTTTTTCAGAAATCCGCCATTTTTCTCAAAAATATTACGGAGCTCCTGCAATTTTCCAGAGATGAGACTCATGGCAGTTGATAGGGCTTATAAATAGCTATCCATGGTATAAAATTGAGAAAATCGTTTAAAGCCGTTTTCGAGAAAA
Organism: Nilaparvata lugens; assembly: GCF_014356525.2. Taxonomy (NCBI): domain Eukaryota; kingdom Metazoa; phylum Arthropoda; class Insecta; order Hemiptera; family Delphacidae; genus Nilaparvata; species Nilaparvata lugens. The sequence continues at coordinate 66,439,369 of NC_052509.1, forward strand.
CGTGGAAAAAAACATGTTTTTTTTAGTGATTATCCGCCATTTTTCTCAAAAATATTACGGAACTCTGCAATTTTCCCAGAAATGAGACTTATGTCAGTTGATAGCGCTTATAAATAGCTATCCATGGTATAAATTTGAAGGAAATCGTTGGAGCCGTTTTCGAGAAAACCGTGAAAAACATGGTTTTTTAGTAATTATCCGCTATTTTTTTCGAGAATATTACGCAGCTCCTGCAATTTCCAGATATGAGACTTATGTCAGTTGATAGGGCTCATGAATAGCTATCCATGGTATAAATTTAAAGAAAATCGTTAGAGCCGTTTTTGAGAGAAATGGGTGTGAAAAACATGGTTTTTTAGTAATTATCCGCCATTTTTTCCGCCATCTTGAATTGAATTTTATTGAATTCTTATTGTCGGATCCTCATGGTATAAGGAACTTAAGTTTGAAATTTCAAGTCAATCGGTTAATTAGGAATGGAGTTATCGTGTTCACAGACATACAACACATACACACACACACACACACACACACACACACACATACACACACACACACACACAGACCAACACCCAAAAATCATGTTTTTGGACTCAGGGCTTTAGGTCCTCTCTGTCACAAAACCTTTATATATAGAGGCCCTATCCGCTAGATACTTTTAGAGAGAGAGAGTGTGAGAGTGTGTGTGTTACATATTCACTATTCTCTCTTCTTAGTTCAGTAGTCTCTTCTGGAACGATTTCCAGAGAGGAAACAAAGAAAGATAGAGCGAGAAAGACGATAGGAAACTCAGAGAGAAGAAGAGAGACATAAAATCTCATTTCGAGCAAGATGCAGCCACTTCAACCCTGAACAGACGGCTTTCAAACATATATTGAATACTTTATTATGTCTCCAGAATTTCCAAACCATTTTCATCTCGAAGCAGTTCACAAAATAAAATTAGTCCTTGGAATAATTGAGTGCATCCCCACATCGATGAGGGAGGGTATAAACTATAGTGAGGTTCACGTTATAATGGCAGAGGAGAGATAGCAGAACATTGTTGCCAATTCTCTATCTCGCCACTGCCATCTATAGAGGATAGCTAATATCAGTATATCTGATGTAATATCATATCGATGATTATTCCAATATAGAATCTAGGAATAGATTAGAGAATCAAAGGGCCGGGTTCCGAGCTCAGGATTTAGCCAAGTCCTAGACTTTAAACAGTTGGAGTCAGAAAATCGGCTTTCCAAAACTGGGCGTAGTCGCAGTCATTGTCATAGTCACGTTTGAATTAAATTTCGAAAAACTAGAAAATTGAACGCAAAATAAAATAAAGAGAAAATAGTGTAAAGTTTCAGCTATTTCGAATTATTTAGGAATGTTTAATTCGTCAAGGAAAAACGTTTCCAATTATAGAAATGAGAAAATTAAAACAACGACTACTGTATTATAATAGCTGCCACTACGCCCCGTTTTGGAAAGCCGATTTTCTGACTCCAGCTGTTTAAAGTCTAGGACTTAGCAAAATTCCAAGCTCGGAAACCATCCCTTAGTAGCTTAAGGGGTGGAGACAGGTATTTTTTTTTCAACGCGTCCAAACAATATGCCATTCTATAGAGTGAAACGTAAGTTATTATTCAGATACCATGAAACCATGATTATCACATCAAAATAAATCCCAAATTCAATGGATTTCTAATTTTTAAAACATAATTAATCATCAACAACTTCTCAATTTGTATGGAGAGTGTATGAATAGGATTTATAACTGATCAAATATGAGAATTTCATAACTGAATAATTTTACAGAATTTCAATTGAATGTGAATAAATTCATGAGTTCAATAAGAGATGCTTTCACTCATTGCATTATCAATATCATTATGATCATTAGCATACAGTTAATATCAGTGTACATAATGCATGAATCATTATAAGCTGAATCTATCCTGGCATAATAATCAATTTAGTATTAGCGTGTAGTTTTTCGAAATCAAGACTTCTAAAACTATGTGACAAAAATGTTGTGACATACTTGGAAGTGATTAAGAGAATAATGACGCATTTTGTTGGGCGAAACTAAGATGAATAACGATGATATATTTTTATTTATTCATTCTGTTATTCAATCATGTACAATTATTATCACATGTTAAAACTGTCCCTTCTCAAATTCTTATCACAGTCCAAATTCAATTGTAGGCTAAGTCACTATCACTTATTAAAATAACTATTCACACTTTCAAAAACTTATAAATCTTCAATCAAAAAATAGATTTCAGAAATAACTGAATAATGGAATACTATTTGTGTAGTTGAGAAGTTGATATTGTAGTAACTATCCATATTGAATGAAAAAGACTAAGAAATTGTCAAAAAACCACTGATTTATTGATAATTAGAAAGACCGGTTTCGGTTATTACACCATTGCCAATCTCTGATAAACTCTGATAAACTCATCTAATTATCAATAAATCAGTGGTTTTTTGACAATTTCTTAGTCTTCTTTATCCAATAAGAGTAATGGAACGTTAGAAATCAATCCCGGATTATGAGTTTATCAATCATCTATCAATTTACCCACAAAAACACACAATCAAATCAATAAATTATTGGAATAGAAAGTACAGGATTACCCGAAACGCATTTCTCTCTTGAATTTTCATCTATGAACAATGATAATACATTCAATTTTCCATACCTAATAATTATTATTATTATTTTATGGCTTTCAATGGTGGGAAGACCCAAGGGTATAGTGAAGTCCACGTTATAATGACAGTATTTGATCAACTTTGGTTTTGCTATCCTTGTCTATCATTCGACAAAGCCGGTGGTACTATCCTTTTCTAGGTCCACAACGATGTCAATTATGTTTCTGACAGTGTAGAAATATAATTAATTAATGAAGAGAATCGGCGTTGCTATTCTTCTATCTTCATCCACTGACATTATAACGTGTACCTCACTATAGTTCAACCTCGCCGTGTATAGTCCAAAGCTCCCAATGTGAAACATTGGGAAACCGGACACTAAAGTTTCCTGTGTGATTCCTCTAGATGCTACGTGAGTTCGACATTGCTACATTAGTTTCATTTGCTATCTTATAGTGATCACAATACATGAAATTCACACTTTTCAATGAAAAATAAAGTTTTTTTCATACATTGGTTGAGTTCTATTCGTAAGAACAAACCTTGAGCTTCTTCATATAGATTAATGTAACTATATTATCTAAATCGAATAGATTATTTGTGTATCAAAAACACGCTTCAAAAACTGTCCAGGAAAAATAGAATCCGACATCTCATTTTTATCATTTGCTTTATATTCACATTCTATGGAAAACATATTCCATATTTTGTCCAAGGAAATTACAATCAGACAGACATTATATTTCAATCATTCCATGCATACTCTCATATTCTTCATTCTATTACATTATCTTCCTTTAGTGAGGTCCACGTTATAATGACAGCCCGAAAAAGTTACGCCCAAAATTAGCGGTTTTTTGCGTTTTTTGCGCTTTATCGAGAACAAATGAACAAAAAATTTTTAAATTTACTACATAAGCTCAGCTGGATGGAACAATGTTGTGTCAGGAGGAATTTGAAATAACCCCAATGATACGCTCAAAATAAGCGCTCAAATATGCGTTTTCTCAGTTCTTTCATTGAGTAATAGACAGAAAATTTTCAAATTGGTAAGAGGTTTAGCTAGGGTCTAAAATTTTTGTGATGAGGTGACTTTAATATTTCGTCAAAGATACGCCTAAAATCAGCGTTTTTCAAACGTTTTTCTCAGATTTTCTGCGTTTTATCAGTACTTTGGCTTTCTGATGGAATGAAGCATGCTCAAATGAAAAATTTAGTCGAGCGAAGCGAGCACGCTGATCTCATTTTTGGACGATTCAGTCGGGAGTCCAAGGGGCGGAGCCCCCTCACTAGACGGATATGGCGAGCGAAGCGAGTAGAAATATAAATCTGAGTACCCTGAGTCCCCTTTTCAAATTATTTCTTCACAGATTTATATTCTTATTTATACAATCTCAATTATGCAAATGTATTATTCAATCATTAAAATATAATTATATATCCTCGAGGAATAATATATGATTGATCATTTCTTAACAGAATGAACACTTGATATTATTACATCGGGAATACCGGTATCAACTATCCTAGAACGCAGTGGCAAAGCAGAGATTCGGCAACACTGTTTTCCTATCCTTTTCCACTGCCAATATAACTTGAACCTCACTATACCATGATTTCCAGGCTCCACTGCCCTCAACCACCGCCATTTTGTAGCCGAATTCAGAGGTTCCAGAGAAGAATTGCGCGCCAAGAGGCTGAAAAGCTCAAGCAGTGCTTTTTCACTTTTCACGTTTGCTTACCAGCAGAGAAGCATTTCGCTACCTTTTCAGTTTTCAACCAAACTTTCTCAATAGCTAGCCTCTGCTCTCCTCACGGAGAACGCTCAGTGGAGAATAAAAACTCTTCTTACTCCTATAGTAAAATGAGATCAAATGAAAACTGGTGTGAGGTCCCACACTATAGTGAGGTTCACGTTATAATGACAGTGGAGGAGGATGGGTGAACAGCGTTGCCGAATCCCTGCATTGCCACTGCCTTCTTTAGAGGATAGCTGAAACCGGTGTATATGATGTAATATCAACTGTTCATTCTTGTTTAAAATGATCAATCATATTTTATTCGTCAAGAAAGTATAATTATAACTATAATTATATCTATTATATTATTATAATTATAATTATAATTAGAAAATATAATGATACTATAATAGATCTACATAATTGGAATGAGATATTTCATATTAATCGATTAAATTTCAACATTGTTAGGAAGTCATCAGGCAATGTTGCGGAGCTAGAGAAGGATAGCGATTAAATTTCAAAATTGTTAGGAAGTCATCAGGCAATGTTGCGGAGCTAGAGAAGGATAGCACTATCTGCTTTGTGGAATGATAGACAAGGATAGCAACATCAATGTTGAGGCTGTGCAAAGGCTTAAAATAAACTTTTTACTGGTGATATTTTTCAAAGTTTTTCGATTTGTATACTATCAAGCTATCAAAATTGAAAAGTTTTCTCATGGATTTTTTTTTTATCATTACTTTTTGAGATTTGAGCGCCTAAAGTTCAAATTCTTGTGCCAGAACATTTCAAGTTCGGTGAAAGATAGAGCCATGTCATCTTTTAAGGATAGATTCTTCATGGTATTGTTAATCTAATAGAACAAAAATTTTATGAAAATATGATTTTCTGAGAAAGTTATTCAATTCAATAAAAATGACCAAAAATAACTTTCACTTGAGTTATTTTTTGATATTAAGGATGGATTCTTCATGGTACTGATAGAACAAAAATTTTCTGAAAATATCATTTTCTGAGAAAGTTATTCAATTTACTAAAAATGAACAAAAATAACTTTCAGTTGAGTTATTTTTGGTCATTTTTGGTAAACTGAATAACTTTTTCAAAAATTGATATTTTCAGGAAATCTTCGTTTTATTAGATCAACAACACCATGAAGAATCCATCCTTCAAATCTCATGGTTTCATCTTTCACCGAACTTGAAATGATGTTCTGGCACAAAAATTTAAACTTCAGGCGCTCATATCTCAAAAAGTAATGATCGAAAAAAATGTTTTCCTGAGAAAACCTTTCAATTTTGATAGCTTGATAGTATACATTCGAAAAACTTTGAAAAATATCACCGGTAGAAAGTTCAATTTTAGCCTTTGCACAGCCTTGATCAAGTACTGTCATTATAACAGGGACCTCACTATAAAGATTTTCTAGATAGAGTACCTCTTCGAAACAGGTTGTTAACTGGCAACTAAATTAATAATTTTGTCAGGTTGGCATTAAGTTGAGTTGACTTTGTTAGGTTGGCACCAAGTTGAAGATTTAAATGCATTTATCGCGGAAAAATTGATTGGGCACTGCTTCTTCAATCCTGGGAATATTATATTACTAGCCGTCAGGCTCGCTTCGCTCGCCATATCCGTTTAGCCAGACGTTTAGTCTTGACCCCCGACTGGATTATTCTAACATATGATAAAAATGCTCAAATGAAAAATGCAGGCGAGCGAAGCGAGCCTGACGGCTAGTTTCTTTATATTTTTATTATACTCCTTCACAGTCTACAAACGATTCCTCAGCGATTCAAAGCTAGGAAAGCATTCAGCTATGAATCAGCTTTGTATAATGACTGACAAGTTAAGCAATCATAAGGGAAATTATCAAAGGTTCAGTAATATTACAAGGGAAAGAATTGACTCATACAGAAAATTCACGAATTACGTATACTGATTAACTTTAAATTTTGCATATAGATTCTCAACTTAACGAGGATGTTTATAGGCCGTTTTTGAATTATCCTAGATTTCAGTAGGTCAAGTTTTCAGTTTATCAAGCTGTATGTGTACTGCGTCAAAAAGTCAACTTGAAAATTTGAAGTCAACATACTGGGAAAAATTTCTCAATCAATGCCGTATCTTGTTTGCTTCATCCCTAACGTATATCCAATATATATGGATATGTAACCAATACCTATCCAATAACCGTATTTGCCTAGAGGGAGTCGAGGTAAGAGATTTCAGCCAAAAAAGCAAGAAGCGTTCTGGGAATCGTGGAACGGGTAGGAGAAATATTTTCATGATTGAAACTCTGGTGGGACATATGATGAACTCCCACGCCAAGCGCTCGAGCACTCTTCGCTATCTATCGGCTGAAAACTGAAGTTGAAGCGCTCATGACTCTGTCAATAGGAACGGTGAGAGATTCTTCAATCAACCCCCGCGGAAATTTGAATTGGAGCAGCGAAATAATTTTGGTATTTACAAGAACAGATAGTTGATTCTAAATTTATAATCAAAATTCAATTACTCGTATATAGGGGATGAGCAAGGATAGTATATAGCAATATACTTTTGGTATCTATTGAGCCTGGTTTTCATTAGCGTCCGGCAGTCGCGCTGTTGTAAAAAGTACAACAGTGTCATAGTTTTCAGTGTCAACATAGTTTTATGTTGCACAAAACTATTGGATAGGGTGGTGTTAGTGGATGAATCACCTATGCATTCCAGAACTTTTCCCCCATCTCTCCACTGTGCTGCAGTATCAACCCAGCAATTGTTCAGTCTTTAGGTGCCATTTAGTCGCGACAGTGCATAGGTCGCACTGTGCATAAGATGGGGATGGACTGTATACGGGGACTGTAAACGAACCAATAACGCAGAATTGATGTACTTTGAACTTTTCTTGATGTACCTCATTGGGCTATGAAATGGTAACTATCCAAATGTTCATAGGCGTAAAAAAATCCAAGACGATGGAAAAGTAATTATAATAGTTATTTGTATATCTAGAGTGAAAAGTGCTGTTTTTTCTCCCTGAGGGAAAAGTTTGAAGCCCGAGGCGAAGCCGAGGGCAACAATTTTCCTGAGGGAGAAAAAGCATTTTTCACTCGTGATATACACAACATTTTTCCTCCACCTACATTTTTATAAAAACTGCTAATAAATAATTTTTTAAAACGTATGTGACCAAACAATGTGTTACAACATAATCTAAAAAGTAAACAGAAACAGCTGGCTTGTAATCACAGTTCTCCTCCGACAGCACTATCTGTCGGCTAAAGTTGTAACAACAATGACAGCCAGAACTACAGCTATGATGAAGCTCCAGTTTCAAATTTGATTAGTTGATAAGTAATATTCGTTGGCTGATATTTGAATAACATGGAATAAAAGAAAAAAATATATACATTTTTTTAGTATAGTGATATGAAGTTTGTGATAATAATTTCAGCATACAAATATAAATTTTATATATCGATCAAATGTCTGGTTGAGGTATTGAATTTAGTTGGTTTAATGACCACTCTATATTTTTCCTCATCTGAGCTTAGACCTTCTGACCTATTCCAAATGTACGTTTTTGAAATGAGATGCTTCCCATGTTATTTTAATGGAGTCACATTTACTCCCTAGGGAGTTTTTCTGTTTTTTAGTACCGAGAGCGAAAAAGTGACACTTTAGTATCATGTTTCAGGGAGTAAAGTAAGTACTCTTGACAGTAGGTGGAGGAAAAATTAATTAATATGTTTTGACAGTAAACAGAGTACATAACACTTGGAAAAATTGGATGTTGTAAAAAATACAACACACGACTGCTCGTGTGATTGAGTAGGGCGCGACTACCGGAAGGTTGATAGAGTTAGTGTTAGAGTGCCCTGGGAAAGTACTAACTATCTTGTGAACTCTTCCAATGTAAACATTCATGGAAGATTAATAGTTTTTGGTAGAGCAGAGTGGGGTTGCACCGTGGGATAGTACTCTACCACATGCCTTCCCCCATCATCGCTTCTCACTCTACTCTACCACTACTATGCTAATGGAAACAGTCTCGAGCTAGTAAAGCTGTGCCGTAGTCTATCAAGTTTAATTAAGAAGTATTGTTATTTATTAAAAAGTATTTATTTTTCCAAAATGTATTAAAACTTTTTAATTTATTAAAGTGTTAATAAGTGTTTGGGTAAAGTAAATTCGTATGGCTTTTGTTGGTGGGGAGTCCCTTGCGGGAAGGTCCCACTGCCGCCTGAATATATCATTCAAGCCGTCAATGGGCCTTACGACTGTCATACTTCAGTCGGGACCGACAGTTTAATGTGCCCATCCGATAACACGGGAGTGTTTGGGTGTTAATTGATTAAAAATTTCAAGATTAGTTCTGTTCACTAGACAACACACTTCACCTACTATTCTCAATTGTATTAAAAACAGTTAGCCTACTCGGCCAAGTGAGTAGAGTAGAGTTAGAATGCCAGTTAGTATTTTATATCCAGATACTATAGGCTACTTGGGAGATGAGTTGAAAATCATGAACTGATTGTAACTCCGAAAAAAATCCTCTGTTTTTATCAATTTCAATTTATTGGGATCATGAATTGAAGCTTTCTTAAAAGAGGGATTTTTCTATCACAATCTATCAGAAGTCTATCAAAAAATAGATAGGTAATTACAATCGTAGACTATTAGAAAACATTATTATTTCCAGAAAAGTCTTGAAAAATTTCAAAAATGTATGAGAAAGATACATTGGGATACAAACAGAACGGTCATGTCGATTTATGAAGATTTCAGCTCTTTATCAACATTTTATACCGTGGATGGTATGTTAATATTTGATTTAACATTGGTATTGCTATCCTTATCTATCATTCGACAAAGCACACATTGCTATCCTTTTCTAACTCCGCAACGCTGCTAGATTGTTTTGAACAATGTAGAAATTTAATAAACTAGCCGTCAGGCTCGCTTCGCTCGCCATATTCGTCTAGCCAGGGGGCTCCGCCCCCTGGACCCCCGACTGGATCGTCCAAAAATGAGATCAGCAGGCTCGCTTCGCTCGCCTGCATTATTCATTTGGGCATTTTTATCATGTTAGGACAATCCAGTCTGGACCCTCAGACTAAACGGCTGGCTAAACGGATATGGCGAGCGAAGCAAGCCTGACTGCTAGTAATATAATATTCCCAGGATTGAAGTAGCAGTGCCCAATCAATTTTTCCGCGATAAATGCATTTATATCTTCAACTTAGTGCCAACCTAACAAAGTCAACTCAACTTAATGCCAACCTGACAAAATTATTAATTTATTTACCAGTTAACAACTGTTACGAAGAGGTTCTCTATCTAGATTATAGTTCTATAGTAACATATGATATGGAAATTTCAATTGTAGTTAAGAGATTGGGAGAAGAAGAATATAAATGCTAAAAGACGAACTTTAAACCCTTAAAAACAACCCTTAGTGTTAAAATATTGCCAAAGATTTCTTAGTGTGCCTCTAAAGGGCCAACTGAACATACCTACCAAATTTGAACGTTTTTGATCCAGTAGATATTTAGTTATGCGAGTGAATGAGTGAGTGAGTGAGTGAGTGAGTCAGTAAGTCAGTCAGTGAGTGAGTGCCATTTCGCTTTTATATATATAGATAACAAAATATTTTTAATGTCAACTATTGAAATCTATTATTGAATCATTGGAAAATATATTATTCTCTTTTCAGATAAAATGAATATAATTCATCATTTCTAAATAGGATAACAGTTAATAATTGTTACATCATAAGACATACCAGTATCAGCTATCCTATATAGAAGGCAGTGGCAAGGCAACCCTGATTTCCTACCTTTTTCCACTGCCATTATGACATGGAGATCCCTATAATTGAGGTATCAGAGTAGGTGTTCTGAGGAACACAGAATTATTCATTATATTTGGAACCAAATCATCGCATGTTTAGTGGAATACTGTTTTGGGGGTTGGCTGCGAAAATAAGGGAGACCTGTTGAATGTGGGGCCGGAGCTCCCCACTAATAATTCATGAATTGAGTATCCATTCCTTTGTTCAGCAAAGCGCATTGTTGCAGGATACCCCTTATTACCTCTCAATTAGAGTGGAAGAACCTCTCCTATCAGTGAAGCTCTGAATAAAACTCGTCATTAATACTTGGTGCAAAAACTACCAATGTCAATTTTTTTCAAAAATGAGTTTTATACACTAATATAGATTATTTTCAGTTTCAGAAGTGCCAATGTCCTATCTTAAAGCAATAAAAAATTATAAAATTTATGCCACCAATGACATGATTCAAGTTAGTTTTAGTATTTAGTAATTCCACTCTCAGAGTGCGAAAACTATCAATACTATCAAACTATCATTACTTTCCTTACCCTATTACCATAGGTAAGGAAAGTATTGCTTTCCGAAAAAAATTAAGGTACCCCAATTTCTAAATTTCCATACTCAGGTCCCCTGAGTCCAAAAAAGTGGTTTTTGGGTATTGGTCTGTGTGTGTGTGTGTGGTGTGTGTGTGTGTGGTGTGTGTGTGTGTGTGTGTATGAGTGTATGTGTGTCTGTGTACACGATATCTCATCTCTCAATTAAAGGAATGACTTGAAATTTGGAACTTAAGGTCCTTACACTATAAGGATCCGACACGAACAATTCCGATCAAATGCGATTCAAGATGGCGGCTAAAATGGCGAAAATGTTGTCAAAAACAGGGTTTTCGCGATTTTCTCGGAAACGGCTCCAACGATTTTGATCAAATTCATACCTAAAATAGTCATCGATAAGCTCTAACAACTGCCACAAGTCCCATATCTGTAAAAATTTCAGGAGCTCCGCCTCATCTATGCAAAGTTTGATTTTAGATTCTCAATTATAAGGCTTCAGATACAATTTAGACAAAAAATTTTGAATGAAAAAGATTCAGCATGAGAATCTCTACAACTAATGTTCAGTAACATTTTCACCTAAAATTGAAATTAAGCTTCAAATTCAAGAAAATGTGATTATTCAATTGCAAACTGTTGGCAACTGTTGATTCTATTAAATGATTCACTATGAAGAGATAGCAGACCTCGTGTGTCTCCAGCGTTATGACCCTGTCACAAGCTGGCTCAAATCTTTGAATAGTAGACTTGAGATGCACGGATACACTAGCGTCAGTTGATCAATTATCTGTTATGTATTTTATTTTTAATTGTATCTAATCAAAGATATATATTTTTGACACTATTCATTGTATACAATGTACAAACTTATGAATAAAGAAATTATGATATAATTTCCATAACGGCAAGGAAAGTTGTGTGAGTGCGCCACATCAGATGTTAATTGTTGACTAACAGGTAACCCGTGCTCCGCAATGATCTATTTCAAAACTTGACAAACTGAAAACTTGACTCAATGGAATCTTGAAGAATTCAAAATAGGCCTATAACCGTCCTCGGTTGATTAAGAATATTTATATACAAAATTTAAACTTAATCAGTCCATTAGTTCAGACGTGATGATGCGTCAAACATAATTTTCCTATCCCGTACATGTAAAAGCCAGGTCTTTCCTTTATTAGTATAGACTATAGTGAGGTCCACGTTATAATGGCAGTGTTTGATTAGCAATGATAATGATAGATATATAGATAAAGCATTTATTTTTCACTTCAAAACAATACAAAATATGATCAAATCAAATACAATGTCATTCATTACCAATTAATACAATCCTTGTCCATCATTCAACAAAGCAGATAGAACCATCTCTTTCTCGCTTTGCTCTGTTGCTAGATCGTCTTTCAACAATGTAGAATTGATAATGAATTAACAAAATATTCCATCTTAATAATTGAAATTCATTATGAAAACATTGAAATAGTTATTTGTGCAACTAGTGCGCAAAGTGACAGTTTGCTGCACCGAAAGAAACGTTTACGCCCGAGCCGTAGCCTCGGGTAAACTCGCCTACGGCTCAGGCGGAATGGTTTCTTGAGTGCAGCAGAGGAACTTTGTGCACGTATTTCACATTAAGTTTTTCCTACAGTTACCATTGAATATGAAAAGTGGGTAATTATGGGTAAAATTGCCTGAAATGCATCAAATGTTTTTCTGTGTAATTTTATTATTGATAAAAACCTTAATTTATTGTCAAATTGAATAAAAATGTTGTCCTTGGTTATAATATATAATACTAATAATTAGCGCGTTGTGCTTGGTTGCACCTCTGCTCACTATAGCAGCCACAGCAGTCACTGTTACCAACTTCATTTTGATTTTGCTGCACTGTTGCTCCATATAACCTACTAAGTATTTTGCGTTGCCATGTTGCAAATCTGGAGTGCAGAAAAATTTTTCCCGCACTAGAGCGGAAAAGTGATTCTTTGCGTTCTGTAATCAGTGCAGCAATGGCCACTTTTCAACGTAACTGTAGGAAATAGTATATTTCGCACCTAGAGCAGAAAATGAGATTTTTCCAGCTCGAAATCGGTTTTCAAGTCCGAGGCCGTAGGCCGAGGACTAGAAAAGATTGAGAGCTGGAAAAACATTTTTGCCCGTGGTGCGAACGATATTTTTCGCCACACTACAGGTATTGCTGACAAAATAAATAAAGAATACAAAATAAAGAATACTCGTTAAGCTATCGTACCTATCTCTTGATTTTAGTGGTAGAAGATTTGCAGTCAGGATTTCAGATTCTTTTAAAATTTCACTTGGAATACCACAGTCATCTTCAAGCATTTTTGAAAATTCGGAATGCACTAATCAACAATAAATAATTGAATAAAACTGGTTGCGAAGCGAATTAGTTTGATTCGAAACTGGAACTAAAATCATGGCGACTTCAGCTTATTATGAAAGTGGACACTCGCCCGATCTAGCGGATGACTTATTAATAATAATTAGCGCGTTGTTTCCAGCCATAAGCGGCCGGAAAGAGACAACTTTCTGGCCTAGACCGGAAAAGAAACCCTTTTCTGACGTCGTCTGCAAACAAGGTCTTTCAGATCTACGTAGGGACTGGAAAACAGCTGCTTTCTGTGCAGTGTGGCGAAAATATAATTCCTTGCATAATAAAATATAATTGATCATTTTAAACGGGAATGAACAGTTCTTATTACAATATCGGGGCACCGAGTTTCGCTCGTTATTTTATTTATTGATAAACAGAACACAATTCTCTAAAATGATCGTGTTTATATTTCACAGCTGGCTATACGTCATCTTATGAATCTCGGGGATGCAATATTTTGATTCCTCACATACTCTCTTTTTTACTATTCACAGCTGTTCCAGCCAAGGATGAATTATCCTTATAAGAATAAGAATAAGAAATAGAATAAGAAAATTTTTATTGCCGTCAAACAAACTTAATTGTAATAGGCTACGTCAAAGGAGCAAACGAGCTTAATGTCGTTAAGCGAGTTTTCCCAAGGATGAGACCCAGAGCAATCGAATCTTTATATCATAAACCTACTATGTTTCAAATTTCGTGAAAATCGTTAGAGCCGTTTACGAGATCCGTTAAACATAAATAACCAGATATAAAAATAACTAGATATATAGATACAGAAATTGCTTGCTCAATATAATAGGATCAATAAAACCCGTATTATCTACCATCTGTAGAAGGCATTGACAAGACAGAGGATCTACAAGACTACAACGTTGTTCTGCTATCTTTCTCCACTGCCATTATAACGTGGACCTCACTATAGAAGGTGGAGTGGCCGTAGTCGAGTGGATCAGATGCTGGCTTCATGACTCAGAGGCCCGGGTTCAAATTCCGGCCCGGGCAAGATATTTATCTCGGGCCACTCCCGTGTTTCGGATGGACACGTTAAGCGTCGGTCCCGGCTGCCTAAAAAGCAGTCGTTAGGTCATGTCAGAGGCCCTGAAATTGATCAGTGCGACCTGAAAACTCTGACACCAGACATGAGCCAACCAGGTCACTCGATATTATTATTATTATTATTACTATAGAAGGTAACCAGTCGACAATAAAATCGATAGTAGAGGAAGGAAAAAATGTGCTGTTGAGAACCTCTATCATCCCATTTTCTGTGATCTTTGAAGTATCTTTGAAGTATCTTTGAAGTATCTTTGACGTATCTTTGAAGTATCTTTGAAGTATCTTTGAAGTATCTTTGAAGTATATTTGAAGTATCTTTGAAGTATCTTTGAAGTATCTTTGAAGTATCTTTGAAGTGTTGAATTGTAATTGGAGCTTGAAGGCCAACAAATTATCAAGTAATTCAGCAGTGAAGTTGGCAACATTGTCGTATTCCACTAGTGACAGCAGACAGACCACTCACAGGAAAGATTCAACCGGGATGATGAGTTTCGGAAGAACAAACTTGGCCAAATGCTCACTGGAATACTTTATGAGCTTTACCAGCCCTTCTTCAAGATTTCTTACCCCGATACTTCAGGAGAAAGTTTCACCAGCTGAGAGGAAGTCTCCACTCAGATAGGGAGTTTCTAGAAATTTCTTGATAAATGACAAAACATTTTTGATGGACATTCATCATCACTTCTCAAAAATGATTCTATGAATTCTCAACAGAGATGCCTCTTTATACCATTATACGATTCTGGTAGTTGCAGCAATGATAGAGGCCCAATCACTGTGAAATATGCCAGAGCCCTGATATGATATTAAGAGAAGAGGGATGTGTTTACGGTACTCTACACCCTGCAAATCACGCAGAATTGAATTGATTATTGTATTCAAGTATTTCCCATAGCCTCCAGTGTATTGTCTCAATCAATATAATAAGTTTAGAACACGTTTCTCAATTGAGAAAAAGTTATTCTCCATGTTCTATCAAAATGATAAAATTCCCTCGGAATCAGCATTATTTCAGATCCACTAATCTACTCATGTCTCTTGTAATGCATCTGATACACCATGAAATTCAAACCTGGAGGATAAGTTATGATAAATAATGTGTAATTGATATAATCGATTAATCTACAAGATCAAAATACTATGAATTCTCACATAGTTGAAAATATACTTTTTATAAAAATTGTTTGGATCTCTTGTGATGTGTGACTTCAAAAACTTGAATCCTTCTTAATCTTGAATCTCTCAGGAATTAAATGCTGAAAATGTATGCTATTGAATTAATTATCACTGGTGGTCTATCGAGTAGATATTTCCGGTCATAGAATAACTAAAAACCACCAACTACCATTAACTGTATTTCACTCGATTGGTGTATTCTTTCTCAACCAATCAAATCAATTGATTGATTGAATTTATTGAATTGATTGATTTTTGTTATTGATAAGATAAAATAATTATTGATAAGTTATTGATTAATAATAAATATTGATAAGATAAAATAAGATAGAGTAAATTTATTGAATTGATTGATTTTTGTTATTGATAAGATAATGATATTGGTAATGATTTAAAATGCTTTAACTTTTGCATTAGTCAATTGAACAATTGATAGACTAATTATAGGTTCATGAGTGATACAGCAATGACCTTCACTATTACAATCACTAGTGGATAACATGTGAAAGGGTGGAGCACTGTAACAGATGAATTTCCGGTCACGCTCGCAAGGCCAAGGGGGGCTTCAAACAGGGGGGCTTGAAGCAGGGGGACTTGAAACGGGGGGCTACACCGAGTCTGCTAAGTTGCCATGGCAACGTCAGAATGCCCTCTGCACGCCTAGACGGCCTGACGACGCTCGGCTTGCATTTCGATGCCTTCACCCTCCCCCTAGAACCCTGTTTTACCCCCTGAACCCCTCTCAACAGTACCAACGAAAACCCTATTAGCCCTTCAGACTTTGGCCCTACGAATGTTCTCTTTTCTGTTTCGTGGAGTCGCTTCTAATAAAAGAAAGCCTCGCTGATCCCAGTTCTCTCATAAACAAGGAAATCAGAAAGCAATCGGAAGAGACCATAGTTGTCTGAGAAGTGGGCTACAAAAAAATTCACTCTCATTTGTTCCCAGCTTAGTGAATCTACGACAACTAGATATTCAATGATAAATTTTTTTTTTAGATTTTCTCAAATTTGTTTGTTTGATCATTGGAAAATAAAAAACTTGAGCCTGTTGCACACACATAGATTTTAGTTCGTACGATATTTTGCCTTTCTTATGAATTCTATTGTATCAAACGGAGCTTGACAAACATCATCTGTTTGATTTGATATAATCTATAAGGACTCCAAAAATATTATGCGAATAAAAATTGATGACAGTTCTTTTCAGCCAGCCCAAGATTACTTAGAAATTCTTAATACGCCTTTTTTCTTCATTTTTCTGTTTTGTCCTTGGTAAAGAGGCTGATAAGTCGTGAATGAAACCAATAAATCTCATCTGCATTATTTTCTTATTTGAACATGCTCACTTTGCAGTTATATCTATCAATGAAGATCTCAATTGAAGTACCTGTTTACTTTAGATTTTCAAACTTCATGTTATTTATATCTTTAGAGTTGCAGAGATCTCAGTCTATTCATATTGAAGAGGGAAATTTCCTTTTCCTACAGTTACGTTGAAAAGTGGCCATTGCTGCACTGATTACAGAACGCAAAGAATCACTTTTCCGCTCTAGTGCGGGAAAAATTTTTTCGCCACACTGCACAGAAAGCAGCTGTTTTCCAGTCCCTACGTAGATCTGAAAGACCTTGTTTGCAGACGACGTCAGAAAAGGGTTTCTTTTCCGGTCTAGGCCAGAAAGTTGTCTCTTTCCAGCCGCTTATGGCTGGAAACAACGCGCTAATTATTATTAATAAGTCATCCGCTAGATCGGGCGAGTGTCCACTTTCATAATAAGCTGAAGTCGCCATGATTTTAGTTCCAGTTTCGAATCAAACTAATTCGCTTCGCAACCAGTTTTATTCAATTATTTATTGTTGATTAGTGAATTCCGAATTTTCAAAAATGCTTGAAGATGACTGTGGTATTCCAAGTGAAATTTTAAAAGAATCTGAAATCCTGACTGCAAATCTTCTACCACTAAAATCAAGAGATAGGTACGATAGCTTAACGAGTATTCTTTATTTTGTATTCTTTATTTATTTTGTCAGCAATACCTGTAGTGTGGCGAAAAATATCGTTCGCACCACGGGCAAAAATGTTTTTCCAGCTCTCAATCTTTTCTAGTCCTCGGCCTACGGCCTCGGACTTGAAAACCGATTTCGAGCTGGAAAAATCTCATTCTCTGCTCTAGGTGCGAAATATACTATTCTGCACTCCAGATTTGCAACATGGCAACGCAAAATACTTAGTAGGTTATATGGAGCAACAGTGCAGCAAAATCAAAATGAAGTTGGTAACAGTGACTGCTGTGGCTGCTATAGTGAGCAGAGGTGCAACGAAGCACAACACGCTAATTATTATTCATTATATATTATAACCAAGGACAACGAGGACTTTAGGATTTTAGGATTAAGGTTTTTATCAATAATAAAATTACACGGAAAAACATTTGATGCATTTCAGGCAATTTTACCCATAATTACCCACTTTTCATATTCAATGGTAACTGTAGGAAAAACTTAATGTGAAATACGTGCGCAAAGCTCCTCTACTGCACTCAAGAAACCATTCCGCCCTCGCCTACGGCTCGGGCGTAAACGTTTCTTTCGGTGCAGCAAACTGTCACTTTGCGCACTAGTTGCACAAATAACTATTTCCACATGGAGATGCTGATAAATATAATATGAGAAATATAGTGTTTGAGTATGTTTTTTTTCTGAATTGAGATAGTGATAAAATTATGTGTAACTCACACAACTATAATTATGATGATATATGATGACAATATTCTTTCTTTGAGAATTGCTCTTGAAATTGGTGTGTGACCTGAAGACCATTGATTGTGGAAGTGATCAGGATTGATTCAACATTTAAAAAATTAGTTCATCATTCAAGAACAATCAGAGAAACTTACAAAAATGTTCTTCAGTCTATTTAGTATGAAGTAATATGAATTTACAACAATACATCTCATGAGAGATGTTTTTGAATGTTGTACCGGACTTGAATACTATCAAATTAATCAGAATTAATTCAACATTTTTACAAAAGTTTTCATCACCCATGAATAATCGGAGATGTTGACATAAATGTTATCCAGTTTGTGTAGTATGAATATAATTAGTCTGTGTAGACTAATTAGAATCTCTTTCCTGAGAGAAATTTTGTGTCAGACTTTGAGACTATTGAAGTGATCAGAAATTATTCGAGAGGTTACTTAAAAGTGAAGCTACTTAGAAGAGAGGTTACTTAAAAGTGAAGCTACTCAGTAGAGAGGTTACTTGAAAGTGAGGTTACTCATCAGAGAGGTTATTCAAAACTGAGAGGTTACTTAAATGTGAGGTAACTCAGTGGAGAGGTTACTTAAAAGTGTGGTTACTCAGTAGAGAGGTTACTTGAAAGTGAAATTAGTCAATGGAGGGAATCTCATTAACTATATTGAGGTTGTCACGTTATTCTTTATATTTAAATAACGATTAGCCTCCTGCTTGGCATCAGTCGGTAAAGCATGAGATTTGATATAATTAGGTCGTGGTTTTCTAATAGTATTCAGTCTTAAAAAATCTTGATAGGCCTAGATATGGGCTTCTCCTATAACTCTTGTAATTCAATAAATAATAAATATATATAAATATGATACTTATACTATAGTGTTGAGGAATAAAAAATAAATTGCACACCATGAATGTTCATACATATATTAAACAAATAATGCAAAAAATAGATCGAGGCAAAAAATATATAAAGAGCGATAAAAAAAATATAATATAAAAATAGAACAATAATTGAAATCAATAAAAATATCACAGGCTAAACTTTATATTCTAGATTTATGGCACGAATCATTACCATGTGCCTTTATCTTAAAATCATATGCATTCTGTTGCATGTAGCTGCGATATGCGCTTGCTAATACTTGTCGACTTGGACAATTCAATTAAAAATGTGTGCTTTAAGATCAGCTTGATAAATTAGCCACTAATAATCCAAATATATATATATATTAAAATCTCTAGTACTTAGTAGATTTATTTGTATCGAATATATATTTTTATCTCAGGGTGCAAGATTCGGCACCTGACGGAATAGGTAGAGCCATTCATCTAGTGAATTAGAGCTATAATAAATTATCGCAAATTGTATTGCAAAAAATTAAATATTATATGCATATGTTTTAATAGCCTAGATTTTGTACTTCTTTGATTAATAGAAATTTCTGAAATATTGATCTATATTTTTCTTTCAAATAAATACCTTTAATACTAATTTTACTTGCGCAAGTATTACTCTTATTAATTTCTCAATTTATAATAAAACCCTTTCGGCGAGCTAGCTTTGATCATCAGATTAATTCGAAGCACTAGGGCGCCCATCACTAATTCAAATTTAATCACTCACGTGTCGAAAATCTTCTTGTAAGCCGCCGATGTCGATCCAACTCCATGTGGTCCGGGAATATGGTAGCCGGAATCGTCTCCTCCAAGGGGTTATAAGTTTAATTCAAAATGAAAATGACTTCTGCTTCACAATAGCATCACGAAGTCTTTTAAGAAATTTAATAATTTACTTTAACTTTAACTTTTACAAAATCATTAGTAAGGTACTACGCTCTAAAATATTTGGGGTCCTCTTATGGTGGCATTTGGCTGGCGAGTGCTGGTTCTTCCTTTTCAAGTTTTACAGATCCTCTTTCCGACTTTCAAATTAGCATAAAATTTAAATATCTTAGTCCTCCGCCATTAGGTTCAAATAGATCTTACAAAAAATGCCAAAATATTGCTTAGATTATATGATTAATAATTTCTTTGCATTCGAGCCATATCGATAACATAGATTATACAAAATTTTAACACGAAAACTAGTACATTTATATAAATATATAGAAATATTTTTGAACTGGCCTACAGTTGCCGCCTATTAACTGCCGTTTTACTATTGGTGCATGCAAATTTATTCGGTATTCATGCGCCTGGTAACTCTTATTTCCTGAATACATTAAATTATTTTTATTTGGTTTTTTATTTATGCTCTTTGCATGCTAGTTAATATTCTATACATTAATATTAATTCCATGCTACCTAATAATTAGCCACGTGGACGGGTGTTTTTTCACATTGCACACCATCTGATTGCAATAAAGCTCTGCCAAGGGGTTTTGGTCAGATTCTACGTTCCTCAGTTTGATCGATCTCTAGGTCACCGATCCGTGAATACATGTACATAACCTCAATCTTCAAATATTTTATATAATATCTATTTATGAGCAATAAACTTCCTTCAAATCCTTTTTAGGTTCTTGTACCATTTAGCCAGAACAAGCTGATGCTATCTAATCTTAGTTATTATCTATTTGGCGATATTAGCCAGTTACTTTATTTCAGACCTATTACTGTTTCTGTTAGGGCTTTTTATCTACCCAGATTTAATATGTTACACGCGCCCCTGGGTTTGAATTCAAAATATTTGAGAATCACAATGTTTTTAATGAAAACCCACCCTTCAATACATCGATATACACTATACTTTATTTACAGATTATACTCTCATACTTCTATCACAGATCGCAGACATATTTGCTGCATCTCCTTTATACCTTTATCAAATACAATAACAAATTCTCCTCCTCAACACACATAAAATATCATAAATATAAACTTCTAAACGTACTCCTCCTGACAACACTTAAAACATAGTAATTTTTAAATTCGCCGCTTGCAGGGCCGCCAACCTAACTACACACATTTCATAATTCTCATAAATGATTCCTTTTAGACAATAATTTCGATTCACAAAACTTCTGGGCTTATATCTTATAGTATTTCTTAGGTCTTAATATAAATAATTTTCTATACATCAGGTACAATACTTTCTTTTGCTAATGGCTCTTTGGTTTTGGTAGCTGGTATTCACTTTAGGTCTTTTTCAGGTAACAAACGTGGCATAATTAAAAGTAATAAATATAAAACATATAAATAAATATACCGACATTAATAAATATAATAAATAACAATAATAAATAACAATTTTGGGTTACCATACTTTTTCATAATCATATGTTTGCAGGCATTACATATTTGATTCAGGTGGCCTTGCCCAGCTGGTCACTGGTTCTACATAATTTGCTGTCGAATTTCATAATTATTACCTAACTGCTGCATTTTTTTCTCTTAAAGGTAATTTACAAATTTTAAATATACTATCCCCGCTTGTGTCCTTTTTTAGTGGATGTAGCTAATTTAATTACACATTTAAAATTTATTCTTTTTCTTATTGCAGGCTTCTAACGGCTGGAAGGAATTAAAACATTGGATTGTTGCCACGCGGTCCTATACCAAGATTAAATTTATTAAGGAAGGTCAGTAATCGGTTTGATAATAATGTTTTCCTTGATTTCTTATCATATTATTTTAAATTTGACAATATAGCATGTAAAAATGTTGTGATTTACTTGCATCTTCTTGCATTCTGTTTGTAGATGTTGTAGGCTGGTGAGGTTATCTGCTGTTTATTTGTGAGGCTGTCCTATTGATAACTTATCCTTCATAAATTTAAAGCCCTGGTATCTGGTGTATCTTTTAAAACAATTCCTTGATCTGGTTCTGTTTTCTTCCTTATTATTTCTATTTATTCCGTTGAGTCTCGATATTTCCACCTTAGTGGCATTGTTTATAATTCTAGTTACACCAATAAACGACTTTATAATATAAAGCTTCCAATCATCTTCATCCGATACTTTCCACTTAAATTTATTATTAGGTTTCATCATCATAATAAACAATTCAATAATATAACACTTCCAATCAACACTAATAAATTCTTTCAACAATAACATGGTCTTAATTATAGCATCACTTTTCAATATTATCACAGCCATCATAACAAATATTAAACACCATATCCAAACATTTATCATCATTTTAACAATATAATCACTCAACATATAGCCAGGTACTTCCATTTTATTAGTATAATTCCTTATTTCTCTCACTCTTCTTAGACACTTTCCATTCTTCATTAGCTCCCACAAGTAATCCAATTTATTGTCCGCGCATGAATCGATAGTAGTCCTTCTAATAGCTTCGGTTCTATCCCATTTATTTGATCCGTTTTTATCCCGTTCCTTAGCCCATTCTTCCGGTCACATCGCTCAATATCTCTCTTGAAGCGTATGTGCCGCGGATGCACGCCGTCGGTCCGCTCCTGTCCTCCTCGGTGTCGGTCCGGTGTCCTCTTCGGGCGTTTGAACCGTGCATGCGGCCGGTATGCGCGCGCGCGGTTCCTCCGTTTCTTTCGCTTCTTTCTCCGGGCCTTATGATGCATGCCTCTTGTGTCCGCTAGTCCGTCCTCCTCGTCCTGATGCCGGTCGGGTGTCCTCGGGCGCCTCCGTCTCCGGGCCTTGCGGTGCATGTTTCTCTTTCCCGGGATGCCATCCTCTCGTTCTTCCATGGTGTCTTTGGTTTGCTGTGTGGTGGAATGATGCGCGGGTGTAGGCTCTGTGTGCGGATGCA
Source organism: Nilaparvata lugens (assembly GCF_014356525.2). Lineage (NCBI taxonomy): Eukaryota > Metazoa > Arthropoda > Insecta > Hemiptera > Delphacidae > Nilaparvata > Nilaparvata lugens. Next base: position 66,462,255 of record NC_052509.1, read on the forward strand.
TGGTGGTGGTCAAAACAGGTAGTATGGTGACGGTTTCCTCCTGGCGACTGTTTATTTTTGGCAGTGATGGAATTTCGTCATTATTGTAATGGATTGGTTCTTGTTGTAGGGTGGTGGCCGGTAGTGATTCTTCGGCGGCGAGTTGCTCTTCAGTGGGAAACAGAATACTTAAAATGGGTTGTTGTTTGCGGCTGGCTTTAATTGCATGTTTGGCGGCGGTTTTTTGTGGTAGGCTGTCTTGTATGGGCTCCTGTGTGTCTGGTGGTGGGTTATCTTGTGTTTCTTGTTGATTTAATCCTGTTGCATGCGCTAATGTATAAGTTGTACTAATTTGATGAGGTGGTGGTTTATAATTTCTGTTGTAATTATTCTGAGTGTGATTATTATAATTTGAGTTTAATCGATCACGGCCATCATAGTGATTCCTACGGTTGCTCTGCTGGGTATAGTGGTTTTGAAATTTTTCATTATTCCAGTTACCATTTTGCCTGTGCTCATAGCGGCGTTCAAATTGAGGAGCAGATCGGTAGCGATCATATGATACCGGTTCATAATTTTGGCTGTCATACTGATTAAATTTTGAGTTATGTGGATTTGGTGCGTATCTCTGGTCTGAACGGTGGTTTGATATTGCCATCACAGACTGTATGCCATATAGATGATTTATCAGCTGCTTGCAATCAGTAATGGGTTGTGTGGCGAGTGCCATTCTAACTTGATACGGTAGCTTCTTAAAATAATACTTGCTAATGCCGATTCATTAATGGGCTCGCTCAATTGAGAATTTTTAAACTGTAGGGCAGTGACGAAAGTGGTACATGCACCGTCTAAGTTAGGGTTGAAATCGCATGATATAATGTCCGCTAGCACGTCCAACTGTTTACTTCTGCTCCAATACTGTTCCAGGAAGACAGCTACAAACTCATCCAATGATGTAAATTCATGGCTCTACTCCGAAAGAACATCAGGGGTTCGCCAATCAATAAACTAGTCAAACGAAGACGCCAAAATTCCAAGAGGTAGGTGCGAGAGTTTGTACTAATTTTATCTGATCATGAATGGTTGAGGTTGCAAATGGCGATCAGTATTATCAAATTTTCCCGTCCTTGTAATATACTATGTACGTTGAGGTTGTCTGTTTGAATCCTTGAGGTCGTTGTTGAATATGATTTTCTAATGCTATTATTTTTTCCTGTGTTATCTGCCATTGACTATTATGTGTAATTTTATTTGCGTTTATTTCTTGATTTAATTGAGTCAGAGTGGATCTTTGAATTAGTAGAGTTCCGTTTAAAGCTTTACAGGTTTCTGTATTTTGATTTATGCTACCTTGCAGTTGGTTCATTTTTGTGGACGTATTAATCTGTTTACTTTGTATTTCTTTAATACTGTTAATATTTTTGTCAACTGTAGTTGTTAAGTTTTGATTGGCAACGGTAATTTGTTTGTGGATTTCTTGGTGGCAATCGGCCTTAATGTTATTGGTTATATCCTGAATGGGTGTAGTGATTTGTATAGTTAGGTTATCTATCCTTTCATTGAGTTCACATGTAACCGTATCCAACCTTTCCGATAATCCTGCCGTAACTTTATCCTGACTTTCTTTTTGTAGGGTTATCATTGCTTTTAATTCTTCCCTATGATTCTCTACTTTAGTTTCAATATTATCCAACCGTTGTTCTACTGATTTTATAGCGCCTGCGGTCTCTTTCATGCCCTGTTCCACTGTTTGTTTATTTTCCTCTTTTACTGTAGCAATCTCTTTTTAATCTCCTGCATCATATTATCCATTGTTTTTTGTAACATAATATTGAAAGTACTGCTAGTTTGTTCCATTATTACCTTTTGAAGCGGATCTAACTCTGTGATTGAAAATATACTTTGTTTGCTCAGGTGTGACTCGGCCTCCGGCGATGCGGGTTCTGCAGGCTGCTCCTCGCCCCCTTCAAAGTTGATCTCTACTATCCGTTGATTCAATGGTGTGTCAGCGGCGTCGATTCGAGTGGATGATAGAGGTTGCAGACCTGGTGGATCGAAGACTATCGACCCGACGCTTCCTGGTTCCCTTTCTCGTGGCGTATTGGCATCTACCGTGGTGGGGTTTGATGTGCTTGGAGTCGACAAAGTGGGATCTGTGCAACCGCCGTACATATATGAAACTTCAGAGTTTGCGGGAGTGTGATTCATTATGTCAAATATGATAAATGCTAATTAAACAGTGATAAAAATGATAAGCGAAAATGCTTAAAAAAGAGACACAAACCGGGACTTACAGTGAAACAGTGATGTGTAAAGTGTTTGGATACTCATACAACAAGGTATTTATACTTAAGTTTTTTATAATGCTCTAGCGCCCCCAATGTTTTGTTTTAATTTATTCTTGGCTAGTTTACAGGCTGTGACTTATTTTCCAACCGGCTTAAACACATAATATATTTTTGACTAGAAAGTAATAGCAGTTTAGGCTTATAAAATATAATCTCTCTCTATAAACATGTATTTTTTTTTTTTTTTACAGTACTAATAATATAAAATTTTCTTTAAAACATATAATTTCTCTTTATTTAAAGCTATTGTTTCCCCAAAAAGTAATACAAATTTCTCTTCGCCAGTTTTCCTCACAACTCGTATAAGTTATCTATAATTTTCAGTATGGTTATTGACTTAATTTCAAATAATTATACAATGAGCTTGGCTCTCATCGTCAGTCCCACGTTGGTACGACATGTCTTTATGTCACGTTATTCTTTATATTTAAATAACGATTAGCCTCCTGCTTGGCATCAGTCGGTAAAGCATGAGATTTGATATAATTAGGTCGTGGTTTTCTAATAGTATTCAGTCTTAAAAAATCTTGATAGGCCTAGATATGGGCTTCTCCTATAACTCTTGTAATTCAATAAATAATAAATATATATAAATATGATACTTATACTATAGTGTTGAGGAATAAAAAATAAATTGCACACCATGAATGTTCATACATATATTAAACAAATAATGCAAAAAATAGATCGAGGCAAAAAATATATAAAGAGCGATAAAAAAAATAATATAAAAATAGAACAATAATTGAAATCAATAAAATATCACAGGCTAAACTTTATATTCTAGATTTATGGCACGAATCATTACCATGTGCCTTTATCTTAAAATCATATGCATTCTGTTGCATGTAGCTGCGATATGCGCTTGCTAATACTTGTCGACTTGGACAATTCAATTAAAAATGTGTGCTTTAAGATCAGCTTGATAAATTGGCCACTAATAATCCAAATATATATATATTAAAATCTCTAGTACTTAGTAGATTTATTTGTATCGAATATATATTTTTATCTCAGGGTGCAAGATTCGGCACCTGACGGAATAGGTAGAGCCATTCATCTAGTGAATTAGAGCTATAATAAATTATCGCAAATTGTATTGCAAAAAATTAAATATTATATGCATATGTTTTAATAGCCTAGATTTTGTACTTCTTTGATTTAATAGAAATTTCTGAAATATTGATCTATATTTTTCTTTCAAATAAATACCTTTAATACTAATTTTACTTGCGCAAGTATTACTCTTATTAATTTCTCAATTTATAATAAAACCCTTTCGGCGAGCTAGCTTTGATCATCAGATTAATTCGAAGCACTAGGGCGCCCATCACTAATTCAAATTTAATCACTCACGTGTCGAAAATCTTCTTGTAAGCCGCCGATGTCGATCCAACTCCATGTGGTCGGGAATATGGTAGCCGGAATCGTCTCCTCCAAGGGGTTATAAGTTTAATTCAAAATGAAAATGACTTCTGCTTCACAATAGCATCACGAAGTCTTTTAAGAAATTTAATAATTTACTTTAACTTTAACTTTTACAAAATCATTAGTAAGGTACTACGCTCTAAAATATTTGGGGTCCTCTTATGGTGGCATTTGGCTGGCGAGTGCTGGTTCTTCCTTTTCAAGTTTTACAGATCCTCTTTCCGACTTTCAAATTAGCATAAAATTTAAATATCTTAGTCCTCCGCCATTAGGTTCAAATAGATCTTACAAAAAATGCCAAGATATTGCTTAGATTATATGATTAATAATTTCTTTGCATTCGAGCCATATCGATAACATAGATTATACAAAATTTTAACACGAAAACTAGTACATTTATATAAATATATAGAAATATTTTTGAACTGGCCTACAGTTGCCGCCTATTAACTGCCGTTTTACTATTGGTGCATGCAAATTTTATTCGGTATTCATGCGCCTGGTAACTCTTATTCCTGAATACATTAATTATTTTTATTTGGTTTTTTATTTATGCTCTTTGCATGCTAGTTAATATTCTATACATTAATATTAATTCCATGCTACCTAATAATTAGCCACGTGGACGGGTGTTTTTTCATATTGCACACCATCTGATTGCAATAAAGCTCTGCCAAGGGGTTTTGGTCAGATTCTACGTTCCTCGGTTTGGTCGATCTCTAGGTCACCGATCCGTGAATACATGTACATAACCTCAATCTTCAAATTTTATATAATAATCTATTTATGAGCAATAAACTTCCTTCAAATCCTTTTTAGGTTCTTGTACCATTTAGCCAGAACAAGCTGATGCTATCTAATCTTAGTTATTATCTATTTGGCGATATTAGCCAGTTACTTTATTTCAGACCTATTACTGTTTCTGTTAGGGCTTTTTATCTACCCAGATTTAATATGTTACAAGGTCCACGTTATAATGGCAGTGTTTGATTAGCAATGGTATTGCTATCCTTGTTTTTCATTCAACAAAGCGGATAGCGCTATCTCTTTCTCGCTCTGCTCCGTTTCCAGATCGTCTTTCGACAATGTGGGATTGATAATTGATTAACAAAATATTGCTTCTATAGAAGGCATTGACAAGACAGATGATCAGTAACGTTTTCCTCCTATCTTTCTCCACTGCCATTATAACATGGACCTCACTATATCTCTTTCAAATACTTTACTCTCTAACAATACAAATACTCTCTAACAATGTCCTTAAAGATATTACCCGACTATCGCTAATATTTTTTAATTTCAGTTCCTCAACTTAAGTTTCTTAATTACTGAAGTTCAGCACGTGGAGTACTCAATCTCAATATAAATCACATTGTAATATTCATTGAAGAAAATGACAAAGGCGGGATGCACACCGGAGCAACGCATTTCGTGAAGCCTTGATGTTTCAACATCAAACATCGATGTTTACTGTTCTATGTTTTTCACTTATCGATGGTTTTACCTAGAAATCGGTCATCCGATGTTTTTCCCAACTAAAATGAATTTTTCATTTAGGCTCTCTGTATTTTTATGTGAGACTGTTAGATACTCTTGAAGATTTACATAACTTCTGTAGCTCATGTCAAGGTAAGATACTTATTTAGAATTAAATAAGAAGTCGGATTCTTCGTTTCTTAGGAAGAAACAGTTTTTTCTTATTACAAGTGCTTCCCTCAACATACGTTTAACACCAATTAATCTAGCTCTGGAATAGAGGTCCTCGTATTGTAAGGAGTGTAGATATCCATATAAAAAACTTTTATAATTTCCATTACCTAAATAAAACTATCAGGTATTGAATGAATACGATATGAATAACAATGATTGCTGGAATTAGCTTAGGATGAAATTCCAGACAGAATCTTCAAGGATATCCCGAGAGGTTTCTGACTTAACTATGAAGATGACAAATCTTGTAAACTACCTATAATAGAGTTGATGTATCTTTCTAGTCACAACCTGACTTCAATTATTCGAAAGACTTTCACTTGAATACCACAAGTCCAAAATTGCTGTAATTTCAGTTAGTAACTGTTAAAATATTGGAACAATAGATCCAGATAAAATTGTAGTCACTTTAGAAGTTTTTTTTGTACTATCAAGTATTTCGAGATTATGAAAAAAATAAACCAATGAATCAATCAACTTCCAAAATAATTGAGTTATATCTATACAAAATAATAAACTAATACTCTGTAAGCTTATTAACAGAAGTTAGTGTTGTGGGTTCAATCAAATTGATTTCGCCCCGTTTTATCATTTTTATCAAGAATAAGTGTAAAGTATCATATACTGTACATTGTATCATTTTCACTTTATTAATACTAATAAAAATCTATCAATTCATCGTTTCTGATGCTTTTGAGTATTTGTTTATTCAAAATTATTTAATTTTGAGATAAAAATTCCCAAGTGAAAAAAAGAGAATGGTAGCTATAAGGATAACCGCTGAGTTTTTGTTACTTAAAATACGACATTTGTAGTCTCCTATCATCCAGGAACAATACCCTAGAATGTTCGACACTACTTCTGAAATACTCTGTATAATAGTCTTCGTAGTATCATCCGTAAATGTACGGCGATGCGTCGATGTTTAAAGCATCGATGTTCAAAAACATCGAAGTTCACTGTTCAATGTTTTTCAATTATCGATGTTAAGACGAAAAAAACATCGATGTTTTGTCTTTCGATACCCATCACTAGACTGAAGCCCTCTTTCATGAAACTTGTTTCATGCAATCCGTTTCACTCGCGCATGCATACAAAAGAAACGTTCCCTGCTTTAATCTTATCAGTCGATTGCGAGCAACTTTCGTTTCACGTTTCCTGAATCTTTTTTCACGAAATGCGTTTCTCCGCTGTGCATCCCGCCTAAGATGATTTGAAATTATTCATAATTCATTTATTTATACAATAAGTTCATCAATAAAATGAGAGGGAGAGAAAAATAAGGTAACCTTGTGCTATTACACTCCCAAATTTAGATAGGGTCACACATAGTCCGAAATAGGTTAAGTCTTATAGCTCTTCAACATCACAAAATTTTCAGACCTTGAATATGTCCACAAAGTAGATATTCTAATTTAGATGCTTCACACCAAAAAATAGATATTTCACATTATTATCACTTGAATAGAGTAGATTCACACAAGATTCAATTTTATGAATGCTTTAATTTCATTAATTAGCTTCTCAGTTGATTATGATGATTATAACGTCTACTCTATGTATCCTCTCTTTTTCGAAGTGTTTCCTGTATAGGATATCTTGAGCCTTTTTTTAAGAAGCAGTTTCCGATTACAAGGCCATCTTTGATCGTGAATCCAATTGGAATGGAATGCTGATACAATAAATCAAGTCCTCATAATAGATAAGTTCTCACTTTCCCATTCTTGGCACCAATTATTGAAATCACAACTCGAAAAATCAATATTGGACGGACTTTGTCCAGATACTTGGCACAGACATGAATAAGTTCCAGAAGGGGTGGACGGGTGTATAAGTTCAAAGTTCTACATGAGTGGAGTGACGTCACATTTATCTCTCAGCAGAAGATACTATAGTGAGGTCCACGTTAAGTATTTGATTACAATGGTGTTGCTATACTTGTTGCTATCCTTAATAGCGCTATCTCTTTCTACCTCTGCAATGTTGCTAGATCGGTTTTAAACAATGTGAAATTGATTATTAATAAACAAAATATAGAATCCTGATTATGAAATTATTGAAAAATATAATTTCTTACTTGATAAAATATAATTGATTATTTCAAACAATAATGAACAGTTAATATCACATCAATAAACCTGTATCAGCTACCATCTATAGAGCAGGGCATTGACAAGACAGAGGATCGGCAACGTTATTCTCCTATCTTTCTCCACTGTCATCATAACGTATGATGTTTGTGTATGAGCAGGTACATAATTTGCACTGCATTGGTATTAGTGGTGGAAGGAGAAGTGGAAGAAGCATTGCTTCATGGTTTCAAGCAAAACATTGTTTCATGGTTTCAAGCAAAACATTGTTTCATGGTTTCAAGCAGCATAGTTTCATGGCTTCAATCAACATTGCTCCATAGTTTTAAGCAGCATAGTTTCATGGTTTCAAACAACATTGCTCCATAGTTTTAAGCAGCATAGTTTCATGGTTTCAAACAACATTGCTTCATGGTTTCAAGCTACATTTCTTCATGGTTTGGGCAACATTGCCTCATGGTTTCAAGCAGCATTGTTTCATGGTTTCAAGCAAAGCATTGTTTCATGATTTCAAGCAACATTGTTTCATGGTTTCTAGCAACATTGCTTCATGGTTTCAAGCAGCATAGTTTCATGGCTTCAAACAACATTGCTTCATGGTTTTAAGCAGCATATTTTCATGGTTTCAAACAACATTGCATCATGGTTTCAAGCTACATTGCTTCATGGTTTGGGCAACATTGCCTCATGGTTTCAAGCAGCATTGTTTCATGGTTTCAAGCAACATCGCTTCATGATTTCAAGCAACATCGCTTCATGGTTTCAAGCAACATCGCTTCATGGTTTCAAGCAACATCGCTTCATGGTTTCAAGCAACATTGCTTCATGATTTCAAGCAACATCGCTTCATGATTTCAAGCAACATTGCTTTATGGTTCCAACCATCAGAAGAAGCATATTGCTTCATTGTTCGTAGCAGCAGAAGAAGAATATTGCTAGATTGTTGGACAGTGTATACCAGCAGCGAAATCAGCATTGCTGGATAGTGTGTAGCGGACTTAGGCGCAGAGCTGGATGTCGCAATGGCGTAATATCTCTGTTTGTTGGCAACAATCTCAGTTTTTGGCTGCTCCAGCATTGTCTACGCCAACGTATTATTGTAATACGGTCTCCGACAAACAAGCCAGCTCTGTTTTCCTTGCAGCCGTCACTTTCACGTGACTCTAATGAGGAAGGTTTGGGGTAAACATATTTATTGTTATGGGGAAAATGAACTCAGAGCATATAACTGAGATTTTCAAGGTCGAATTGAGTGAAATGATGTCATATGGAAGTGAAATGAAAATGATACATGATGTACATGATGATGGTTAATGAAAGAATGATTCATGATTCATGGTCATGGTTAATTATTGTGAGGTCCACATTATAATTGCATTAGAGAAAGATAGAAAAACGTTGCCGATCCTTGTCAATGCCTTCTTTAGACGGTAGCTGATACAGGTTTATTGATGTAATATTAACTGTTCATTCTCGTTCATAATTTTAAATTATTCCATATTGAAATTCATAATTAGGATGAAATATTTTGTTCATCAATTATTAATTGTAGATTGTCGAAAGACGATCTGGCAACAGAGCAAAGCGAGAGAGAGATAGCGCTATCCGCTTTGTTGAATGATAGACAAGGATTGCAGTACCATTGCTAATCAAACACTGCCATTATAATGTTGACCTCACTATAGAATGATTTTAGGGAAACATATATTATCACTTAGAAAATGGACTAGGGAAGAGAAATAAATGCAGAACAATACATAATTACATGAATCTCAAAGGTAAAATTGAGTCAAATGATGCCTAATTAGAAAGGTTGAGGATAAAAATAGTTATTGAGTGAATGAACTCAGAACAGTGAATTTTTCCAATGTCGAATTGAGTTGAATGATCTTTAATGAGAATTGTTCATATTGAATATGATGCTGATTCGAGAGCATGCTTCAAGCAGTAAGTAAACATTTCATTCTTCGTATAACCAATATAGTCTGCAAGTCGACATTCCAGTAATAAAAAAATTGATTCAACGTATAGCAGTTCTCAGTGGATGAAGATATTCAAGACATCAGAATCTCATATTTCCAAGATCGAATTGGATGAAATTATGTCTACGAGAATGGTTCATGGTAAACATAAATTATTGAGAAGTAGATGAACCCTGAACATAAAACCACATTATTCTCCTAAAATCAAATTATAAGTAGAGATTCTTCAGAGAATAATTCTTTCCTCAGATAGTCACTAGAATTTCATCATAAATTCTAGTGACTATCTAAAGAAATAATATTCTCTGAAGAATGTCCACTTATAATTTGACTTTAGAAGAATAATGTCGTTATATGTTCAGGGTTCATCTACTTCTTATTAATTTATGTTATGTAAATTATTGTCCACTTGTATCCACATCAGTAGATTATCATCAATTTTCTCATAAGATTGAGGTCTCAGACCATTGTATTTCATAATTCTCTGTTGATTCATACAATGAATACATCATCAAAATGATAGAGATAGAAAAAATGAGGTAACCTTGTGCTATTCCCCTCCCAAATTTAGATAAGGCTAGACATAGTCCAAAAAGGTAAAGTCTTGTGGTTGTTCATTTCACAAAATCTTCAGTCCTCAATTATTATTATTTTCACAAAGTAGATATTCAAATTTAGATGCTTCAAAATCAAACATATAAGAAATATTTCACATTATTATTACTAAAATGGGAAATATTCACGAATTGAAGAAATAATATCTAAATTATGAAAATTACTGAAAAAATAAGGCGACCTATTACATAATACTCACCTGGCTTTCTTATTCCCGAAGCAAACCATATTGGCACACTGGTTCACAGAAGAATGATTTGATTGTTCGTCAGATTCACCATTTCCAAGGAGATGTAATTCCCAAACAAATAAAACCCGCAATTGAAATTTTCAACTATTTATTTTCACGCACATTCTCATTCATCACTTGCACTCTGTCGAGAAGATTACACACTGCTTATGAGATTATTATTACGGACGATATCAATAGATTTTGATTACTGGGATGAGATTTCTTACAGTGACAACATTATTGAAAGTTGCGGAGTTTGATATAGTTGGAAAAAATCTCTAAGCAAGAAAATTTGAGCGATAAACGATTCACAGAGCTTAAAATAGATGGAAAAATGGTTAATTCTGTTCATTGGTAAATAACTACTTATCAATATCTGAATATCTTGTTGAGAGATTACTTTAATTTGACGTTAGGACGAATTGGATCGATTTAGAGAACATAAATGACAAACGGTTTTAATGGTAGCTAACGAATCATGATGGTCTATAGTCAATTTGTAAAACCATTATTTTTGTTAGAATATCTCAATCATAGTCATGAATCAGGCTTAAGAAAATACGATTTATCACTTTTCTCTACTCTATAATTGAGAGATTACGTGGCACAAAAACTATCTAGATCATGAGATATGGAACATGCCTAGATTTTCTAGACATTTATCTGGGTTGAATCTACTTTGCAGCGAATAATATAATATGTAATTACTGATAGGCCCAATTTCTATAATTCAGGTTCAGTTGTCAGGACATTCATTGAATTGAATTGACCATTGAACCAGCAAGATTTGTTGGACGATTGAATTTTTGGAGTAGCATGTTGGGGAACTAATAGAGGTCTAGATAACTTGCTTCAAGTTATCAAGGGATACTTGATCAAGTATAGACCTCCAGACTAATAAGTGTTCAAGAAACAGGACCACAGGGATGAGAATTCTATGGCAGAATGACTATCATTGGCAGAGTATGATGTTATTGATGTTCTGTGAGGTATTGGGGAACAGTTCGTTCGAAAAGCTGGAGAATCTTTGTGGAAAAAGTCCTTTGGACTCAATAAACACAAAAGTAATCGGGCCACAGTGATAAGAATTCTATCGTAATAAGATTATAAGCGAGGAAATACGTTGACACTGCAGTTAGATTGAGAAATTTGATAAGAACATTCAGCCAAATAGTTGGAAAATGTTTGTAGAAGAAGTGAAAAGTAAGGTGGTAATGGGTTTCTAGCCTTCATGACTGCAGTTTCAGAAGATTCACTTGAACTACTTACTGAAAGACCTTGTTCAGCGATTGTCAGAACACGACAGGAAAATTATTATAAACGGATAGATTTTATCGTGCTGAAGATCAAGCGTTATGACCGCTAAAGAGCGACGAATTATGCAAACGATACATGGAATCGTGTATTGGAGTGGACATGACCTTCATCAAGGGTTCGGGGTGGTCCAGGGGGGGTACGTGGGGGGTTGTAGGGGGGTTCTAGGGGGGGCTGCGCCCTCGAATTCACACACAGATCGGTGCCGGTCGCGATTATCTTAATGCGCGATCTCACGAAGTCTTATCGCGGTCTGAGGAAATCCACTCAACACGCCCTGGTTTACACTGGACAAGTCCACTCCGACAGGGGTTCACACTGTACACTGACCAAAGAACACCACAATCAATGACTATGCGGCAAAGACAGTCTCGTGTGCATCATTATAGTTCTATAGAATAAAATAACATGCCAGCCAAAACCCCCCTTCAATGCATACATAGAGTCAATCGAGTGAAAAGCTACTCCACCTCTACTTCCATTTTCATCCACCCTCCATATTTTTCTCTACTTTGAGCGGCCCCCAATTTGGGACATTTCCAATATCTTAATCCGCATTACTCCATTTCTGTTTCATGGAGCATGCGTAGATCGACCTCATAACAAGCTTTCAAAACATGTTGTTGCTACCGGTACGGAAATAAGAGTGATAGTGATTCATTGTTGAAACGTGATTTTTTATCTTTTACCAAAAAAAAAAAAATATTTCCATGTCCATTCATCTCATTTATACAATGAGTACATTATCAAAAAAATCTGGTGTGGCGCACTCACACAACTTTCCTTGCCGTTATGAAAATTGATCACCTGACGCTAGTGTTCTCGCGCATCTCAAGTCTACTATTCAAAGATTTGAGCCAGCTGGTGACAGGGCAATAACGCTGGAGACACACATGAGGTCTGCTATCTCTTCATAGTGAATGATTTAATAGAATAAACAATAATTTGCAATTGAATAATCACATTTTCTCGAATTTAAAGCTTATTTTCAATTTTAGGTGAGAATGTTACTGAACATTAATTGTAGAGATTCTCATGCTTAATCTTTTCCATTTGAAGTTTTCTGTTTAGATTGTATCTGAAGCCTGATAATTGAGAATTTAAAATCAAACTTTGCATAGATGGGGCGGAGCTCCTGAAAGTTTTACATATATGGGACTTGTGGCAGTTGATAGAGCTTATCGATGACTATTTTAGGTATGAATTTGATCAAAATCGTTGGAGCCGTTTTCGAGAAATTACACACTTACAGAAAAGTACCACAGGCTTATAAGCCCAAAACGGTTCCAATTCTAATTCATACAACAGTCCAAAAATGTAGCTAGGTTATGTGTCACTTGACATTCATTAATTATACACTCAATTCACAATTCAAAACACACAAAAATCATTTTAAATTGAATTGAATCAATCACAATTCATTAGAAAATTCCAAACTTTGAAAAAACTATAAAATTTTGAGACCAAAACATTATTTATTTATTTATACATTGATAGATATAATATAATTCTCAATTATGAATGATTGGGGAAGGAATAACAGGCTTAAAGCTTAAAACAATTCTTTCCCAAATTTAGATAGAAATTGTCCAAAAATAGGTTAAGTTCACACTTCATGATTTTATGATAATGTGATCTCTGTTAAATAAATAGATAAATGATTGCATAATGGTCACATTACTTACTTCCACAAGTACAAGTAGGCTACTTTGTAATAGAGGTCATTTTCATTTCCAATGAACAATTTGTCATTTATTTTACTCAAATGATGGGAAAAACTCTATTATTTCTCTAATGTGTGGCTTCAATTTGTCAATAATTTAACTCAGTCCACTGATGGGAATGGACTCTATTATTATTTATTATGTGGGGCTGAATCATATTCTGTGTGATTATATTTGAATTCCAGAATAATATAATGAGATGAAAATTAATAAAATTAGTAGAATTGATGGTGATGTTGTGAAATCTCTCCATAATAAGAAATCAAAGATATTGTCAAATTTAATTATAAAGTACAGCTGATGATGCGTTGGTTAACTACGTGAAACCATGGTTCTGTTTTATAGTTTTCAATAAATTTTTAGTGAAATTTGACAATATCTTTGTTTTCTTATTATTAAGATGAAAATTCGATGAAGAGATGAACGAATTCTCACGGTGGAGAGGTAGAGTGGACATTGCTGTCCAAACTTCGTCAAGTCATAAAATGGATGGATCACTCTATTGTTTGTATTCTACTATGAATATCACTTAAAAAAATCACATTTTATTGGAAAATACGGATAATTTTCATAGTTCCAGTGATTATGCCCGTTTATGCCCTTGACCAATAGCAGTACTCGCCTACTAGTATAAATTCTGTTGCTTTTGTATCTAGATTTAGTTTATCAGAGATTAAAATTGTACGAATATCATTAAACATTGTTAATTCTCTTTTTTGTGTAGTTGAGAAGTTGATATTGTGGTAATTACAAGACAATTCCAACAAGAGTAATTAAGGACAATTCCCAGTATAGTTTGAATGACCAGACAACACTACGTTTTAACCCTACGAGTTTATTTTAATATATCGTAGCATTGTAACCATACATTAGTCAATAGTTTTTCTATTTACATATAATTTGTTTTATTAAATTTTACTTGTTTTCTTGGTTCTTATTTTGAAATGAAAGTAAATTTTGTTACCATGGCGAGTCTGTTATCAAAGCCGCCATTTTGTAACGTTTTTGTTATACGGTCAAGTGGGAGAAGACTGTGTCCAATGGCAGGCGTTCATGTCCTTGAGCAATAGCAGTACTCGCCTACTAGTATGAATTTCTGCTCTTTGTATCTAGTTTTAATTTATCAGAGATTGACAATGATGTAACAACCGAAACCGGTCTCTGTAAAGCTGCGTTTACACCAAAGTTAATATCAAAATGTTAATAACCTAATCCTTATAGATTCTATTAGATTGAACGGAACTTGACAAACACATATGTTCATCATGTATATGATAAGTTATGTTCAATCTAATAGAATCTATAAGGATTAAGTAATTAACATTTTGTGTATAACTTTGGTGTAAACTCAGCTTAACTATCAATAAAATTTGTGGTTTTTGACAATTTCCTAGTCTTTTTATTTGATTGTAGAATAATTGTATTATTCTATTTTCATTATTCATACAGGAACTGACTGAATAAAGCTTTATCAGTAGGCTACATGGTATGCATAATACAGACGTTTTATCTTTTTTAATTGGGCTATATGGTATGCATAATACAGACGTTCTATCTTTTTTCATTAGGCTATATGGTATGCATAATACAGACGTTCCATCTTTTTTCATTAGGGCTACACTTGAATAGAAGGGAAAAACGAAGATCTGAGTACCCTTATTCAAAATATTTTATTCACGACATGTTTCGGCCATGATGTCATCATCAAGTCTTGAAGTCATGTCGAAAATAAACAGTTTCAAAAAATCGGTTCTTAGATTTTTATTTCCTCTTTCTTCAGACGTTCTACTCACCAACAAGCTGCCTAATAGTGTGAAGCAATTGGATGAGGCCGCCTTCAGGAGAACCATCCGGAAGCTACTGTATGCAAAGGCATTACGACGAATTTTAAATAATAACGAATTTTAAGGGTGATAATTTGAATTTTTATTGAGAGCGTGAGCACTGGATCACTGCCATCTGAACTATTACAGTTTTTTTCTCATGTGTTTGTACGTGTTTGTACGATTTTTTGACGCAATCGATCCCACAATAAATTGTGGGTAATGGATGAAGCTGAAGGTATTGAAGGTATTAATATGGATATTGCATCCGTAGTTCCTAAAAGTCTCCTTCGAGTTTATTGCAGCTGAAGAGAACTCTTATTTAACTCTATAACTCTCATTTTTAACAAGAAATTTGAAAAAAGATTGAATAATTTCTATTGAATTACTCTGTATAATCCATTGTTCATTCGATTTCAAGATAAATTTCATGATTATGGCAAGTGTCAATTTTTAAGAGAGTTCAAATACTTGTGCTCTCATATCTATTTTCAAAAAACATATAAATTCTAAAGACTTTGTGAAATTAAGTGACCTTATAGAGAGTGTCAAATAACATGTAAATACTCAAGATTCTGCAAAATTGAGTGACCTTATAGAGAGTGGACACAATCCATCAATTTGCTTGTGGAAATAGATCACAGGTCTCAGCTCCTTCAATCAGCTAATGCATGAGGGTGAATTAAAGTGGCTTATCTCCTGGTTCACATTCGCTAGATACTCCACTGTGCACCGGACATATATCTCATCTACGTTTCAACTATATTAAACCTGACTCACATGGATTCTCCCTTATAACTGCTCAGTGTAATCACATAATAGAAGACTATCTGGTAAATAGTACATAATATTGATCATAGGAGAACTATTCTGATATAGTAAGCTTTGTATAACAATATTAAAACCTTATCCTGGAATTAATAGTCTGAACAGTTTTTTCTCAGATGATGATTATACAAGGAATATCAGGGACCGAGCTTCGCTCTAGAGTACAAAAGCTTGAATATGTTATCACGAAAGAAGAAATTATTATAATAACATCATAACAGAAATGTTCATACACATCATTCATACAGAAATGTTCTATCTAATCACAGTAAATTGAGATTAACTCCCAGAGGAATGCAAAAATTTCCCT
The DNA here is from genome assembly GCF_014356525.2 of Nilaparvata lugens. NCBI lineage: Eukaryota > Metazoa > Arthropoda > Insecta > Hemiptera > Delphacidae > Nilaparvata > Nilaparvata lugens. The sequence goes on from NC_052509.1 coordinate 66,478,638, forward strand.
CACAAAGGCCCAGTTGCACAAAAGCCGGTTAAATTTTGATCCTGATTAACTTCACGTGAACCAAATCAGAGAAGACCATTTTAAAAAGCTGGATCTACTGGAATCAATCAGGATTGAAAATAACCCGGCTTTTTTGCAACGAGCACTAAGTACCTGATTGAATGATTACAAAAGTTCAACAGCTGAGTCATAATTTTGACACAGCAGTCCCACACACATGAACCACTACCTCCGTAAACAAAGCTTTAGTGCATTCGTGTGACGTCAGCACAGGTAAGGTTCCTACACCAATAAAAACACTAGCTGCTACCTCCGTAAACAAAGCCGTAGTGCATTCGTGTGACGTCAGCACAGGTAGGGTTCCTACACCAATAAAAAAACTAGCTGATATAGATCAGCTGAAATCAACGAATTTTTATTGGTGTAGGAGCCCTACCTGTGCTGACGTCACACGAATGCACTACGGCTTTGTTTACGGAGGTAGTGTATGAACTCGCTCATTCACTTCCATCACCAACAGACGGCGAAATGATTATTATCAGCTGCTTTTCTAATGATGAATAATAAATATCCTTTTAATGTCCTTCAGCGAGTTTCCCCATGGATGAGACCTAGTGCAATCGAATCTTTACATTATAAACCTACTATGTTCTGAATCTCGTGAGAATCGTTAGAGCCGTTTTTGAGATCCGGTGAAATACAAACATATAAACATCTAAACATATAGACAGAAGTTGCTCGTTCAATAGTAGGCTATAGGATATAATTTCAAGTCTCTAAATTTCCATCAAAAAGTATTCATTGTCGATACTTATCCACTAAATTACTCAGATAAACTAGTAGGTAATTCATATCCAAGCATAGCTAATGAATCTCTTCATACAGTGCAAATTCTTCTCATTTCAATAGATTGCTAAAGAATGCGTTTGTCCTTGTCACATCAGGGATACGCTCATGAAGTATATTTTTATGGAAACTTCTAATGTTCATAAAGCTATTTATTGGAGCTTCAAAATATCATAATGAATTATAGTACCCTAGCAGAGCGAGTAATACAAAGCTTAAGCTTTTTCCACACACATTAAGCACTATACTGAGGTCCACGTTATAATGGCAGTGGAGAAAGATAGAAGAACAACGTTGCCGATCCTCTGTCTTGTCAATGCCTTCTATAGACGGTAGCAGGTTTATCGATTCATTATTAACTGTTCATTCTCGTTCAAAATAATCAATTATATTTCATTAAGCAAGAAATCATATTTCTCAATTATTTCATAATGAATTTTTATTATTAATATGAAATATTTTATTAATTAATCATTAATTGTACATTGTTGAAAGATGATCTGGCAACAGAGCAAAGTGAGGAAGAGATAGCACCATCCACTTTGTTGAATGAAAGACAAGGATAGAAATGCCGTTGCTAATCACTGCCATTATAACGTGGACCTCACCAATCACTATAGAATTTAATATTTAGCATCATTGAATGTAATAGCAGTTCGACACAAGGATGGAAACAGAGCCTTTACTCACATATAAGTTGAAAATTATCAATATTTGAACAGTAACTTTAAAAATTTGAAGGAAAATTCCAAAATTTTTGTGATGTTTCAATATAGCATATCACTTCAATAACACTAATTTTGTGTAGTGTTGATATCAACTTTCAAAATCAAGATACGTTGACAATATAATTTATTCATCGATAATATAATCAAACAAGGAATGATGATTTCTTAATTATTGTAAACTAATCATTTCATATCATGGAAAGAATATTTATTTCAATATTTATTTGTGAACTTTTGATCTTCGTGTGAGTTTCAAAATGAAATTGAAACGTGAGTAGTAGAAAGTATCAATTTCGATGAATATTCTCAATGGATGGAAATAAATTGGGAGTTATATTTGTTTAAATGCTGATTATTATAAAACAAAAATCCCGATTAATTATTGCTGTAAATGACACCGAAGACCTCTGCCACTGCAAATATTGACAACAGGGTAAACAGCTAGATGGTAATTCGATGAGTGCTTCTATACAAAAATTATTATTTGTCAGCCCAAGAATCGAACTCAGTATCTTCTAATTGTCAATATTTGCAGTAACAAAAGTCTTCGAAGTGATTTACAGCATTTAATTGGGATTTTCGTTCATTAAAAATTATTCTCAATGGGATAATAATCTAAATAAAGGCTCTGTTGCAGGGCTCTGTTGACAGGGTTAGGATAATAAGCATAACAATGTACAAAAGCGATACAAAATGTTGTATTATTTTGTATAAAAACAGAAGCAGTATTTACATACAAACAACAATCAAAAATTAATTATGGAATCAATTATTACTGACTGATATTGTAATTAAAGCTGGACACAAATGTATTGCTTTATCAAGGCAGGGTACACATTTATATACAACAATAAGCATGTAAGTTATTACAAAAATGTATTGCTTTTCAAGGCAGGGTACACATTTATACATAACAATAAGCATGGAAGCTATCACTGAGTGATATTTATATTGATGCTGATTAAAATGTATTGCTTTATCAAGGCTGGGTACACATTTTATACAACAATAAGCATGTAATGCCTTACACAAATGTATTGCTTTTCAAGGCAGGGTACACATTTATACACAACAATAAGCATGTAAGTACTTAGCGGAAAGTGTAAGTTCAGTATTGTTCTTTGGACACTGAGTCAGCACATAGTCACAAATACATTTATTACACACACAAGACAGTGAACAGAATATGATGTTCATGAAGAATTGAATGGAGAAGATGAAAACATAATTGAACAGAATGAAACAACGAATAGAAGTAAAAAAAATCGTGGAACGGGGAAGAAGTAATATGAGGGAATGGAAGGGATTAAAAGCACGAGGGAATGGGAAATATCAATAAATCATTTGTTTTTACTTTCCTTGCCCTATTACCATAGGTAAGGAAAGTATTGCTTTCCGAAAAAAATTAAGGTACCCTAATTTCTAAATTTCTATACGTTTCAAGGTCCCCTGAGTCCAAAAAACTGGTTTTTGGGTATTGGTCTGTATGTGTGTGTGTGTGTGTGTGTGTGTGTGTGTGTGTGTGTGTGTGTGTGTGTATGAGTGTATGTGCGTCTGTGTACACGATATCTCATCTCCCAATCAACGGAATGACTTGAAATTTGGAACTTAAGGTCCTTTCACTAAAAGGATCCGACACGAACAATTTCGATCAAATGCAATTCAAGATGGCGGCTAAAATGGCGGAAATGTTGTCAAAAAAAGGGTTTATCGTGATTTTCTCTGAAACGGCTCCAACGATTTTGATCAAATTCATACCTAAAATAGTCATCGATAAGCTCTATCAACTGCCAAAAGTCCCATATCTGTAAAAATTTCAGGAGCTCCACCCCATCAATGCAGATAGATTCCTAATTATCAGGCTTCAGATACAATTGAAACAAAAAAAATCAAGTGAAGTAGATTGAGCATGAAAATCTCTACAATTAATGTTCAGTAACATTTTCACCTAAAATTGAAAATAAGCTTGAAATTCGAGAAAATGTGATTATTCAATTGCAAATTATTGTTGATTCTATTAAATCATTCACTATGAAGAGATAGCAGACCTCATGTGTGTCTCCAGGGTTATTGCCCTGTCACCAGCTGGCTCAAATCTTTGAATAGTAGACTTGAGATGCGCGGGAACACTAGCGTCAGGTGATCAATTTTCATAACGGCAAGGAAAGTTGTGTGAGTGCGCCACACCAGATTTTTAATCTTTGTTCTCAATTTGGTTGTAATTTTTTAGTTTATATTGAATAAATAAAGGGACTGCAACTCAGGTCTATACGCACAGGTTTTACCTTGCAGGCTACTCCTTAAACATAGATGGACATAAAACAAATTGATTGTGTTTCATACTTTGAATTCAACATCAAAACCCTCTTCAATCGTAACCATACAGTCCCTTAAACGATAGTTCCAATGGTTTATAGAAACGATGTTACCACAATAGGAAACAGCATTTGCAGATACAGTAATACAGCTGAATGATAGTAATTGTCCACACGGCATACAATCTCGTGCGGCCTACATACAGATAGGCCTAGATAGTCACATCTAATCGAATAGTAGTTAACCTCATCTGTGATAGAACTGGCCTATCTATATTCATGCGAATCCATGACGATCAAAAACCAATTGTTGAATACTTGATACATAGATATGGATAGATAGTCACATGTGATCAAATAGCTGTTAATTCTCATTCGTGATAGAATCTGCGTATAGTGAAGTCCACGTTATAATGGCAGTGGATGAAGATAGAAGAACATTGTTGTCGATTCTCTGCCTTAATTATTTGTATTTCTACATTGTCAAAAACTGCAATTGTTGAACACTCAATACATAGATAGTTGCATGTAATTCTGTTAATGCTGTTAAGATTAAGTTCTATAGGACAATGGCCATCCCTTTAATGACATACGGTAGTGAGGTATGGACAAAGACCAAGAATGATGACTCACGAATTCAGGCATCAGAGATGAGGTTTCTGCGCAGCATTCAAGGATACTCGAGACGAGACCACATAAGTAATGAAACGATTCGAAGTGAGTGCAATGTGCAACCACTAACAGCAATCATTAAAAAATACAGAATAAAATGGACAAATCACCTGCGCCGTATGCCACCAACTCGTCTTCCACTACAAGCTTGGAAGTTGCAGTTGGATGGGAAAAGGGACGTCGGAAGACCGAGGAAGCGGTGGACACCGGCACAGGCTTTACAATATTCTAGTCCATGATTAATGATGATGCTGTTAATTCTCATTTGTGATAGAATCTGCGTATTGTGAGGTCCACGTTATAATGGAAGTGGATGAAGATAGAAGAACATCGTTGTCGAATCTCTACCTTTATTAATTGTATTCCTACATCGTCGAAAACAGAGTTGACATCTTTGCGGAGCTAGAAAAGGATAGTACTACTACTGCTTTGTCGAATGATAGACAAGGATAGCAGCTTCAAAATTGATCAAATACTGTCATTATAAAGTAAACCTCACTATGTATGCGAATTCGAGACGATCAAAACCCAATTGTTGGACGCTATTGATACATAGATATGAATAGATAGTCGCATCTGATCGAATAGTGGTTAATTTTCATTTGTGATAGAATCGGCCCATGTTTTGCGATCAAAAACTAATTGATAGACTCTATTGATACCCGCTATTGAGTTCGCGGTGATCAGAAACCAATAACAATTGTTGGAGCCTATTGTAGGATGATTATCAGATGGGAGCATGTGAGACGACCAATTGAAAGCTGTTCTGTGAATAATTGTATCATGCTCTGTGAGATAATTGGAGTTAGTGAGTGAGTGAATGAGTGAGTGAGTGTGTGACTGAGTAAGTGAGTAAGTGAGTGAGTGAGTGAGTGTGTGAGTAAGTCAGTGACTGAGTGAGTGAGTGAGTGATTGATTGATTGAGTACTTTATTTATGTAGATTACAATATATACTGGCTTATACACTCATACAATAGCTTACAATACAGCAAATTTTTAGATGAATTTACATAGCATAAACTAAGAGGATAATATTATTGAACTGTACAATGATATAAAAAATCAATTTGGAATAACTATACAAGATAATATTGTAATGCAACTACATAAATTGGCGGAGCTTTGGACATATCAATGTCCATTCTTTGGAAAGAATATTTAAAATATCCTTCCCAGTAACTCTCTACCAAGAACGTTAATTCATTTATAAGACTGGAGATTTGTTCACCAATACAAATTTTGTGAGTGAGTGAAAGAATGAGTAAGATAGTGAGTGAGTGAGGGAATAATCAGCATTGAGTTGAACAAAGCAACAAGTATTGATGTCTGTTGGATGTCACTTCAGTGAATCAATAAAACAAACAACTTGAGATACTAGTTCCGATTGTTACACCATCATCAATCCCCTGTGAGCTGAAATCTTGAACGATTTGATATTGTCAAAACTACTTATTTTTTAAAACAATTTGAGATACTAGTTTCGATTGTTTCACTATTATCAAACTCTAGTAAACTGAAAACTTAAACATTGAGTAGCATAATATAGATTGTGGGTGAAGCTCCACGATTGGCCATCACCTGTTGACCAATAAAAACTGAGCTTTGAACATCGAGCTGCAGAATGTAGAGTGTGGGTGGAGCCCTACGATTGGCCATCAGCAGTCGACCAATGAAAGCTGAGCTCTACTGCCATTGGTGGAGACAACGCATGCTCTGGTATTCAAAGTATGATTAAGAGAAACCTTAGACAAAAACCAATAGAGAGAAACTGAGTGACTTACAAAACCAAACAAATAATACAGTATCCTTGCTAGTAGTCTTCATTCAAGAAAACAGCATTTGGACTCGCAAAGGATAGAACCATAGAAAAAAGATAGCATAAGAAGATTATACAATGGTATAGGGCATTCATGTTGCAAATTACACTGTTAACTCAAGCCGATAGTCCTAGTAGTTGTTTTTACTTTCCTTGCCCTATTACCATAGGTAAGAAAAGTATCGCTTTCCGAAAAAAATTAAGGTACCCCAATTTCTAAATTTCTATACGTTTCAAGATACCCTGAGTCCAAAAAAGTGGTTTTTGGGTATTGGTCTGTATGTGTGTGTGTGTGTGTGTGTGGTGTGTGTGTGTGTATGAGTGTATGTGCGTGTGTACACGTATCTCATCTCCCAATTAACGGAATGACTTGAAATTTGGAACGTAAGGTCCTTACACTATAAGGATCCGACAAGAACAATTTCGATCAAATGCGATACAAGATGGCAGCTAAAATGGCGAAAATGTTGTCAAAAACAGGGTTTTTCGCGATTTTCTCGAAAACGGCTTCAACGATTTCGATTAAAGTTATACCTGGAATAGTCATCGATAAGCTCTATCAACTGCTACAAGTCTCATATCTGTAAAAATTTCAGGAGCTCCGCCCCATCTATGCAAAGTTTGATTTTAAATTCTCAATTATCAGGCTTCAGATACAATTTAAACAAAAAAAAATCAATTGGAAAAGATTGAGCATGAGAATCTCTACAATTAATGTTCAGTAACATTTCCACCTAAAATTAAGCTCGAAATTCGAGAAAATGTGATTATCCAATTGCAAACTGTTGGCAACTGTTGATTCTATTAAATGATTCACTATGAAGAGATTGCAGACCTCGTGGGTCCGCAGCGTTATTGCCCTGTCACCAGCTGGCTTAAATCTTTGAACAGTAGACTTGAGATGCGCGAGAACACTAGCGTCAGGTGATCAATTTCCATAACGGCAAGGAAAGTTGTGTGAGTGCGCCACATCAGATTTTTTGTGAAGCTATGAGACTCCCATACTGTGTCGTTCTTACACTCTCACCCCAACAAAACAGTAATAATGGACAGTGGTCGACAGTAATTGACTTGAGTTAACAAAAATCAGCTTGGAATTTGGAACATAAACGACTATAACATGGGATATCTTCTTATGCTATATTTTCTATATGATAGAACTCAATAGAGCTACAATGAAGTTATAATTTTCCAATTGAACTAGGATATTTTAAATTCAAATCAAATTATTTTCGAATCATGATCATGAATGATCTATTTATTGATATCAATCTTCAAAAAAAAAAAAATTGAAGATTTTGGTTCTTGACAGTACTAATGGTGATTCAATCAACTTGAATATTTTCGCTTCGAGCTTTGCTATCAAAACTGTCAGAGTAGATAATGGTTTGAGGCTGGTATTCTATCCGGCTTATGAGGCAATCACAATTTAGGTCACGCTATATAATTTATGGGTAGAAAAATGCATGGAGGACATTAAAATAGTAAATAGAGAATACTACAAAATGCTCTTGTCTCCAAATGGTAGGCCTACTTCACAAGAGTAATAAAAAAGTGTTCCTCCGAAATGGGTTGGTAGATTGTTTATTCTATGAGTTTCTGAGTTAGTAAGTTGGTGTTCCTATGGGTTGATGATAACTATGTGAAGTTGAATGAGCTCTGTAGTCTACAGTCAGGCTGAAATGTAAAATTATTCAAATAGAGAGATATTGAGTTTTTTTTCTACTATTATGAGCTGTTATCCTATCCATGTTCTCCATCCAATCACAATATTGATCGTAGAAATAGTCCTCTATTATCATCTCAAGTTTCTAAAAAAAATTTTTCATATTTCAATCGAGAATTATCAAGAAAAATTGAGTTCTATTTACCTAATAATGCTTGAGAAGTCATTGCGGAATTGAGAAAAACAAATCGAAAGTATTGCAGTCACAAAATGATATTGATATAGATTATGTTTGTTTAAATGTATGAATTCAGGGATACTACATTGATTTATAAAATAGAATTATAGTATATAATTATAGTTTCTAATTATCAATAAATCAGTGGTTTTTTGACAATTTCTTAGTCTTTTTCATTCAATAAGAATTATAGTACCCTTTTATCTAAATTGATAGAATAATGTTGTACTTTTAATCTAGTATTTTATAATTTCAAAGAAAAGGGTACTGTAATTATATTTTATAAATGAATTATGTTTGATTGAGAAGTGATGTTGCCGTTTTAGAGTGACACCAAGAGTGATTGATATAGTGAGAGGGTGATATTACCATTCTAGAGTTATATTGAAGAATGTTTAATCTTATAGAGAAAGTTATGATATTGCCATTTTAGAGTGATATTGAAGAATGTTTTAATCTTATAGAGAAAGTGATGATATTGCCATTTTAGAGTGATATTGATATATGTTTGATTGATATAGTGTGAGTGATATTGATCACTTTCATCATCAAAATACCCATGAAGAAGTTTTAAACTCTTTATAGAACTTCTGCAACTCAATCATCAGTAGAATATCGAACTCTATCTACTTGAAACAGTTTGATGGTGGAGAAAACTTTGAGATTCTAGGCTGGAACTGAGACGCAACCATAGCTTTTTCTCTTTTCTCGATAAAAATTTCCCCTTGAACTCTTCTCTACTCTCTAAGATCTTTTCCTAACGTTTTTGAAGCCTACTTATCATTAATAGGTATGCAATTTTTCATTTGTGAGTCATCATCCCATGTTTTGAGAAGATGTCAAATAATAAATTAATATGAATTACGAATATCAGAATGTTTGTTTTTTGAGAAATAATAAATTGAATCCATCAAAATACTTATCTATAATGCAATAAAAAAAGAATTGGTGTTATACGGTGTTATATTTTGAGGCAATTCATCTCATGCAATACATATATTTAGGACTCAAAAGTGGGCAGTTAGAGTGATGGTGGGTGAATCTATTAGAGCAAGTTGTAGAGATTATTTCAAAGAGTTAAAGATCCTCCCACTACCAGGTGTATATATTTTAGAGGCTCTTTGTTTTATTGATAGGAATAAAGATAGGTTCAATACAGGAGAGTTGTTCCACTCATACAATACCAGATATAGACAAAACCTCACAGACGACATTCATCGAACTGGTATGTATGAGAGGGGGGTAAAGAGTGCAGGAATTCGGCTTTATAATTTATTGCCAACACGCATAAAAGCTCTTACAGGTGAAAAGTTTAGAATTAAGGTGAGGGAGGAGTTGTTGCAGGTTTGTCCTTATTCCAGAGAGGAATTCTTTTTGCATTATAGAATGCAAAGATTGACGACTTAGATTATAATTGACAAATCCTTATACCTCTTTCATAGGTGGTCAGTTGGATGAAAAAAATGAAATGAAATGAAAAAATGAAAAATTAGCTTACACGGGACAGGAAATACACGAGCGACACATCATCACGTCTGAACTACTGAACTGATCAACTTGAAATTCTGCACATAGTTTCCTGATCTACTGAGGATGGTTATTAGGCCTATTTTGAATTCTTCAAGATTTTTGTACGTCAATTTTCCGATTTGGCAAGTTTTAATCAGATACTTGCGAAGCACGAGTTACCTGCCAGCCATGAATATAATATTGTCATAAATCATTGATTATTCCCATTGCTGTATGTCATCATGCTTGTTATTGGTTCTCCATACTCTAAATAATTCAGAGATGAGAAATAATAATAAGAAATAATTGGGATGATAAGAAATTTTCAAGATTCATTCAAACCCTGTAAATTGATCTGTACTGATCCATTGAAATGGAGGGGAAAGGCTTTCCTGTCTAAAGGTGCGTACAGATATACGCGCCGCGAACATGAGCAATTCACTTTTAATCAGCTGACTATATCTGTATTTTTACAGAAACGGTATAAGATATAGATATAAAAAGCTTGGCATCAGCTGATTAAAAGTGAATTGCTCATGTTCGCGGCGCGCAAATCTGTACGCACCTTAAGAATTTTGAATAAAAATCACTTGATATTGCCAAAGCTACTAATTTATCAACACAATACGAAATACCAGTTCCGGTTGTAACAACTTTATAAATCTCTAGAGTATCAAAAACTCAAAAATTGAGCAGCAGAAGAAAATAGTCTGGATGAGGCTCTGCGATTGGTCGTTGGCTGTAGACCAATGGAGGTTGAGCTCGACTGTCATTGGCCGAGACTAGACTCGCCGCAGCTTTCCAAATATGGACATGAGAGCCATAAGACAATAATAAATGAAAAGAACCCAGGCAGCTACCCTACAAACACACACCGATTTTTGCTCATATGATATTTAGCCGTCCTTATAGATTCTATTAGATTAAACAGATTATTTCAAACAGATGATTTCAAACAGATGATTTCAAACAGATGATGTTTGTCAAACTCCGTTCAATCTGATAGAATTCATAAGGGCGGCAAAATATCGTACAAACAAAAATCGATTTTTGTGTAACTGGCTTCAGTAACTAACAAAACCAAATGAGTAATATGAGTAAGGATGGAGAAATATACAATATTGAAATCCGGTTTCCAACTGTAGAATTATTTATAGAAAATAGAGTACTCAGCATTAGGCAATTGTATATATTGTTGTTATTAGGGTTTATGAAAAAACATCAAAATAGGAACCATATCATAAATCATAGCCATAATACTAGAATAAGAGAACGTTACAACCAAGAAGTACCAAGGATGAATACAGCATTTGGGCAAAGATCACTAGGATATTTAGGGCCTACAATATCTAATAGAATACCATTAGAAATCAAAGGAGAGGAAAATTTCAATAGCTTCAAAAGAAAAATTAGACATTGGTAATTCAGTATTGGGTTACAAAGTAGTGAGGAACTAATAGTAAGTAGGATTCAGATTGAAGTAGTATCCTTTTTAAATAAGGTAATAATAGGTAGAAAATAGTACCTCGGTTTAGTATCTTTGTACTAGGTGGGTAATAGATATAGCTTTAGATTTTTTGAAATTATTGTATTATCTGTTGTAGCATAAATTAGTATTAATTTGATGATAACCTCGACACATATATTATATAGTGAGGTATCATTTTCTAAACCCTGAATATTGTTATATTTAAAAATATGTAATATAATGTAATGTATGTTGAATTTATGAATAAACTCCTCCGGATGTGTCGTCCAACATCCAGAAAAATTATAAAATCAGTAATCACGGAAATACGTCAACTACAGTGAAAGCAAAGGAGGTTAAAAATTGAAACTAGTGAACAGTCTAGGCGAAATACAACATAAAAAGTGATTGATGCTTCATTTAGTATTTTTTGGGAGTTCAACAAGAAACCCGTATAATGATGAATCTAACATAAATAAGAATTGAAATTGGGTCGTTTCAAAATTATTCTTGTTCAATTCATTGTAGGCCTAGGTTTCAAGTCAAGACTCACTATATTTCATAATTTTTCATGAATGGTAACTTTAAAATCTATACTATAATAAATGAAAGAACTGGCTTATACACGTACGGGATAGGAAAATTATGTTTGACGCATCATCACGTCTAAACTATAGGACCGATATTTCATTATTTTTCATGAATATTTGGCTTATACACATACGGGATAGGAAGATTATGTTTGACGCATCATCACGTCTAAACTATTGGACTGATATTTCATTATTTTTCATGAATATCAACTTTAAAATCTAAACTGTAATAAATGAAAGAACTGGCTTATACACGTACGGGATAGGAAAATTATGTTTGACGAATCATCACGTCTCAACTATTGGATCGATATTTCATTATTTTTCATGAATATTTGGCTAATACACGTACGGGATAGGGAAATTATGTTTGACGCATCATCACGTCTAAACTATTGGACTGATATTTCATTATTTTTCATGAATATCAACTTTAAAATCTAAACTGTAATAAATGAAAGAACTGGCTTATACACGTACGGGATAGGAAAATTATGTTTGACGAATCATCACGTCTCAACTATTGGACCGATATTTAATTATTTTTCATGAATATTTGGCTTATACACGTACGGAATAGGAAGATTATGTTTGACGCATCATCACGTCTAAACTATTGGACTGATATTTCATTATTTTTCATGAATATCAACTTTAAAATCTAAACTGTAATAAATGAAAGAACTGGCTTATACACGTACAGGATAGGAAAATTATGTTTGACGTATTATCACGTCTAAACTATTGGACTGATTAACTTGAATTGTTGCATAATAGATTCTTAATTAACCGAGGATGGTTATATGCCTATTTTGAATTCTTTAAGATATCACTACGTCAAGTTTAAATAGACCTTTGCGGTGCACGGGTTACCTGATAGTCGTGAATATAGCCATAGATAAACGAAAACTATATGATGATCTCGTTTATCTCTGATATAATTGATCTTTGTTACACACTAAATCAAATCTCATTGAAACATTTTATGAAATTAGTATTTTGATGATGAATGAATCACGTCATCATCATCCCGTAACAAAGAATATTTCACAAAACTCATTTTCAATTTAAAGTGGAGTGTAAAGTTTTTAGCTCAAAAATTTCTAGTTTCATTTTAAATTTAGACTTTTTGAATACGGTAATTATTAAGTTACTGTTCTAGATTTTTTGATTCTAGACTCCAATAGTATGTATTTGATTCAAAATTTTCTCGTTTATCTGAGTATTGAGGAGCGTAAATTGTATTTTGGAAAGTGAAAGTGACATACATAAATCAATATTCTGATTAGGACAGTATAGTATAAATTGGAAATGCGACATTTTTGGACATGTGCCTGTTGTACCTTTCTTCATGATTTGTTGAGTTTTTGAATACAATGTGATAAATATTGTATTTTTCTTTAGGGCTACTCTTAAATATAAATAAAAATTTAAAATTTAAGAACCCTTTTGAAATTTTCCAATCACGACATGTTTCGGCAATATAATGCCATTATCAAGTCTTGACTTTGGATTCCTAATTTTTATTTATACTCATTTTAAATTCATATACTGTGATATAGAATATTCGAAATATGAATCATCATATTCAAGACTTTGTGAAAACCAATGTTAATCGAATACTGCCATTATAACATGGACCTCACTATATTTGCACTTTAGATCCTGCGCTGGAAGTTGCGAGAGCCAGAAATCCAGTTCATGTTTCCAGGCCTCATGAAATTCGAATCACTTCTCGTCTGAATCACTTGGAACTTTTGTTCAGAGCTTGATGAAAATCAATGCTTCCCTCAGTCACAACAGTCATGCGAAGTTTCTAGATGAAGTCCTTCAAATTTGGTTGCTCATTAGTCTAAACTCGTATAATCTGAAGATGATTAATTGACTAGACTTTATTTCATTTAAATGTTCCAATTTGATCCTTTATTAGTCCAAATTTGAATAGATAATGAATTGGCTTCATTTTGATAGAATTTTTTGAATGAAATAGGCGATTATCCAATGTCATAGGTTTCTTAAACTCTCACTTTCTCTCTCTTCAGCAAAATTATCATGTGAATTCATCTATAATTTTGCTGTATTGTAAGCTATTGTATATAAGTGTAAAAGGCAGTATATATTGTAATCTACATAAATAAAGTACTCAATCAATCAATCTTCCACTCTCACTGTCTCACACTCTTTCAGAATTATTGTATTGGAGGATTAAGTATAGAGGTATCAATTGTTGAAGTAAGAGAGGGCCTGCTTCTCCACAACTTAGCCCTCTCAGAAATTATATGAAGCCAGCAGTTCAATTCAATTATCTCTCTATTTCTCTCTCTCTCTCTTCTCTTGTATATCGTAATTATTACTCAATCGATTTCTAAAATCTTAATTAAGTTCCACCCTATAACGTTTGTTCCATTTATCTATTTTGAACCATTAATGCAATATTGTATTCAATATTACTCATTCTAATATCATCCATCTTATCCATTCATCCCATTTCTAAGATTCAAATCACATATTATAATATTCCCAACAGCTCTATTCCATCACAGCCCGGTCGTGTGTTGGTGGGAAGGATATTATTTTATATCCTTATTAAAGAATCGACAATTTATGATATTATTATTATTTATTATCGTTATTCTTATTGCATTCTATATTTATTCTCATTAATAAATTATTTATATTTTGTGAAATTCGTCGAATAACTACCATTATCGTCATTTAATGTAAATTAGTGTATAAGCCAGTAAATATTGTAACATACATAAATAAAGGAATCTTATCTAATCTCTCTCTTGTATATCGTAATTATTACTCAATCGATTTCTAAAATCAAACACACATACAATATTCCAATAATGATTCAAAATAGATAAATGGAACAAACGTTAAAGGGTGGGACGTAATATATTTAATATTCATAATGTTGAAACACCGCCGATTTATGAAGTTACAGTACAATTTTATATTATTCTAATTTCATTTAATCTTTATTTTCATTGATTAATTATCTATAATTTGTAAAATTCGTTGAATAATTAGCATTACCGTCATTTAATGTAAATCAGTGTATAAGCCAGTAAATATTGTAGCATACATAAATAAAGAAATCTTATCCAATCTAATCTCACACACTCTTTTCCTGTCATGATCTCTCACTCTCTCTCATTCTCTGTCTCTCACATTCACTAACTCTCCCACCTTCTCTCACTTTTTCTCTCCCTCTATCTATCACTCTATCACTCTCTCTCGCTCTCTCTCACTCCCACACCTTCTCTCACACAGACTCTTTCTCTCTCTCTCTCTCTCTCTTTCTCTGGTTTCTTTTGGTAGAGAGTTAGTGGGGAGGATGTTTTGAATATTCTTTCCAAAGAATGGACATTGATATGTCCAAAGCTCCGCCAATTTATTTAGATGCATAATAATATAATTATCTATAGTTATTATATTACAAATTACTTTTCATATCATATACAGTCAATTATTATTTTCTTAGTCTATATTATGTGAATTCATCTATAATTTTGCTGTATTGTAAGCTATTGTATATAAGTGTATAAGCCAGTTTATATATTGTCATCTACATAAATAAAGTACTCAATCAATCAATCTCTCTCATTCATTGTCTTTCACACTCACTGTCTCTCTCACCCTTTCTCAGTCAATCTCTCTCAATCTATCACTCTCACCCTCACACCTTCTCTCTCACAGACTCTTTCTCTCTATCTCTCACTCTTACTCTCTCTAACATTTCATTTTCTCTCTCTCTCTTTGTCTCTCAAAAACAACCCATCTCACACTTTCTCTCTTTCTTACTGACTCTCTCTCCCTCTAGCCTTCTCTCTTTCTCTATCTCTCACTCTCACTCTCTCTAACATTTTATTCTCTCTCTCTCAAAAACTCTCCATCTCACACTTTCTCTCTTTCTCTCTCTCTCTTACTGTCTCTCTCTTACCCTCTAGCCCACTCTCTTTGTCTATCTCTCACCCTCTCTCACTCTAACTCTCTCTTACTCTCTCTCTTTCCCTTGTCGTGACTGAATGTGCTGCTAACCTCTATAATAGCGTGACATGTTTACCTCACTGAACCACTAGGATTTTTTGTCACAATCCCTCTATTGGCCTACACAGTGCATGGTATGCAATCTTCAATAATATCCACCATAAATGCTTTGTATCAATTTCAAGATCAACTAGGTTAATAGGCTAAGCAGTTAGATTATTGTAGAGATTAATTGGAAGGGTATCATCGATTTCTTTTCATGGTTTTTTCAAAAATGGAAATGATTGTGAAATTTATTTATCTATCATAATATATATTTATTCAATTGATAATAGATCGATCTTATCAATATTGATTCATTACTTTGATGCTAAATTCACACGGATTTATAAATGCACCATGATAAAGATCGATTCTATCAACCTTTATTATCTATATATATAAAAGCGAAATGTCACTGACTCACTCACTCACTCACTCACTCACTCACTCACTCGCATAACTAAAAATCTACGGACCAAAAACATTCAAATTTGGTAGGTATGTTCAGTTGGCCCTTTAGAGGCGCACTAAGAAATCTTTTGGCAATATTTAACTCTAAGGGTTGTTTTTAAGGGTTTAAAGTTCGTCTTTTAGCATGTATATTCTTCTTCTCCCAATCTCTTAATTATAATTGAAATTTCCATATCATATGTTACTATAGAACTATAATCTAGATAGAGTACCTCTTCGAAACAGTTGTTAACTGGCAACTAAATTAATAATTTTGTCAGGTTGGCATTAAGTTGAGTTGACTTTGTTAGGTTGGTACCAAGTTGAAGATTTAAATGCATTTATCGAGGAAAAATTGTTTGGGCACTGCTACTTCAATCCTGGGAATATTATATTACTAGCCGTCAGGCTCGCTTCGCTCGCCATATCTGTTTAGCCAGACGTTTAGTCTGGACCCCCGACTGGATTGTCCTAATATAATATGATAAAAATGAAAAAATGCAGGCGAGCGAAGCGAGCCTGCTGATCTCATTCTTGGACGATCCAGTCGGGGGTCCAGGGGGCGGAGCCCCCTGGCTAGACGGATATGGCGAGCGAAGCGAGCCTGACGGCTAGTGCTGTGATATATATAAAAGCAGAGGTTGAACAACTCTCATCTGTAATATGAAAATCTGGTGTGGCGCACTCACACAACTTTCCTTGTGTTATGAAAATTGATCACCTGACGCTAGTATTGACGCGCATCTCAAGTCTACTATTTAAAAATCTGAGCCAGCTGTTTGTCTGCTACACCAGGTCTGCTATCTCTTAGTGAATGATTTAATAGAATCAACAGTTGCCAACAGTTTGTAATTTATTAAATAATCACATTTTCTCGAATTTCATGCTTATTTTCAAATTTGGGTGAAAATGTTACTGAACATTACTTGTAGAGATTTTCATGCTCAATCTTTTCCAATTGAAATTTTGAAGCCTGATAATTGGGAATCTCAAATCAAACTTTGCATAGATGAAGCGAAGCTGCTGAAATTTATACAGATATGGGACTTGTGGCAGTTGATAGAGCTTATTGATGACTATTTTAGGTATAGGTATATGACTATTAGGTATAAATCGCTGGAGCTGTTTTCGAGAAAATCTCGAGATTTTCTCGAATTCTCTCAATCTATCATTTAACCGAGAATTGAAAGGTATTGGTCAAGATTGTATATGTATAGATCCTATAACTTATTTGATAAGGTATATGAGAACCTAGGCAAACTTAATAGTTGTTAGAAAACCAAGAAGGGTTAATGGTCATGATTGTATGAAAACTTAAATGTAACGAAACGGGATAGTTGTGGAAAAATCAAGAGGTATGGTAATGCTCCTATGATAAGACTTCTTCTAAAGGAAACTGAAATGTAACGCAATGGAGAAATGATCGTGGCAGAATTGGTCATGATGTATGAAGATACTTTTTTCAATAAAAAAGGTTGGAATCTGAAACTTAACTTAACGGAATGGTTGTGGAAATATTGCGATGTATTGGTGGGAAATCATGAGTGGATGGAAACTGAAATCAAACAAATAAATAATATTATACGAGGTATTGGTGATGATTGTGAACAGATACGTTTTCTAATGGAAACTGAAACTGAACTGAAACGTTACTAAACAGAATAGTTGTGGAGAAATAATTATGAGGTATTGGTGATAATTTTATGAAAACTGAAATGGAACGAATACAATATACAATTCAGAGCACAAGCACAGATTAAACAGTAGTTAAAAATGTCAAATCAATGATTTAACAGTCGTAAAAACTGTTGAATCAAACGAATACAATAAACAATATTCACAGCACAAGCACAGATTTAACAGTCGTTAAGACTGTTGAATCCAAAGAATACAATAAACAATTCACAGCACAAGCACAGATTTAACAGTCGTTAAAACTGTTGAATTAAACGAATACAATAAACAATTCACAGCACAAGCACAGATTTAACAGTCGTTAAAACTGTTGAATTAAACGAATACAATAAACAATTCACAGCACAAGCACTGATTTAACAGTCGTCAAAACTGTCAAATCAAACGAATACAATAACCAATTCACAGCACAAGCACTGATTTAACAGTCGTTAAGGCACAGTGTGTTAGTGTGGTGGTGTCTACTAAAACAACAGGTATCAGTTAGTGTGAGAATGTTAAGCACATCACAGCGTGTTTGCAGCGTGATTTAACCGTGATCAGCGTGTTCTAACCGCGATCAACGTGTTCTAACCGCAATCAGCGTGGTCTAACCTCTTGTTCTTGCGCCTTGGACGTCGATAGTCCCCGTTGAGAGCCGAATCACCGCCTCCTCTACCGCCTCCACCGCCTCCGAGTCCTTTCTTCATGTTAGTTTTGCCGCCTCCGGAGGTCGGAGGCAAATCCGAGCAGTCGGCCTTCTCGAAGCTCAGTCGACAGAAGCTGGGACCTCCCATTGACTAGATGATCCACCGCCTCCAAACCACCGCCTCCAAAACGCCGCCTCCAAACTGACGCTCTATAGTGAGCTCCACGGTATAATAGCAGTGAAGAGAGATAGAGGAACAGAGTGTTCAATTCTCTGTCTTGCTTTCTATAAAGGATACCGGTATATCTGATGTAATATCAACTGTTCATTCTTGCTCAAAATAATCAATCACGTTGTAATGGCAGTGAAGGAAGATGGGAGAACAGCGGTGCCAATTCTCTGCCTTGTCTCTGTCTTCTATAGAGGATACTGGTATATCTCATGTCATAAAAACTGTTCATTGCTGTATATAAATTATCAATTATACACTATTTGCCTAGAAAAAATATTTTTTGATGATTCAATGATAAATTTTCTTAATTAAAATTGGATGAAGGGTAAGTGGGTAAAGGTGATGAGTAACGTGTTCCATTCCAGTGTTTCATTATGGATAAATATCACTTCATTTCACCATCAACAGTATCTGAAGTGATTGAAAACATTTAAAAGTTCTGAGATAAATGGTTTTAAAGATTTTCAAATCGAGGTTTTTTTATTGAAAAAACCCCACATAGGTGATAGAACATTATGCAGTATAGTAAAATAGAGAAACTGAACATATTTCTCCTGGCAAAAATGTTGAATAAGAATAATAAAACTTAATATCTATATCTCTCCTGACAATATTTTGAATGAGAATAGAAGAACTGAATATATATCTTCTGGCAATATTTTGAAGGAGAATAGAAGAACTGAATATATTTCTCCTGGAAATATTTTGAATAAGAATAGAAAAACTGAATATATTTCTCCTGGCAATATTTTGAAGGAGAATAGAAGAACTGAATATATTTCTCCTGGAAATATTTTGAATAAAAAAGGTTGGAAACTGAAACGTAACTTAACGGAATGGTTGTGGAAATATTGAGAGATATTGGTGGAAACCTATGAGTGGATAGGAATTGAAATCGAACTAATAAAATAATTATGCGAGGTATTAGTGATGATTGTGAACAGATACTTTTTCTAATGGAAACTGAAACTGAACTTAAATGTTACTAAACAGAATAGTTGTGGAAAAATAATTGTGAGGTATTGGTGATAATTTTATGAAAACTGAAATGGAACGAATACAATATACAATTCACAGCACAAGCACAGATTTAACTGTCGTTAAAACTGTCAAATCAATGATTTAACAGTCGTAAAAACTGTTGAATCAAACGAATACAATAAACAATATTCAGAGCACAAGCACAGATTTAACAGTCGTTAAAACTGTCGAATCAAACGAATACAATAAACAATTCACAGCACAAGCACAGATTTAACAGTCGTTAAAACTGTCAAATCAAACGAATACAATAACCAATTCACAGCACAAGCACTGATTTAACAGTCGTTAAATTTTTTGATTCAAGGCACAGTGTGTTAGTGTGGTGGTGTCTACTAAAACAACAGGTATCAGTTAGTGTGAGAATGTTAAGCACATCACAGCGTGTTTGCAGCGTGATTTAACCGTGATCAGCGTGTTCTAACCGCGATCAACGTGTTCTAACCGCAATCAGCGTGGTCTAACCTCTTGTTCTTGCGCCTTGGACGTCGATAGTCCCCGTTGAGAGCCGAATCACCGCCTCCTCTCCCGCCTCCACCGCCTCCGAGACCTTTCTTCATGTTAGTTTTGCCGCCTCCGGAGGTCGGAGGCAAATCCGAGCAGTCGGCCTTCTCGAAGCTCAGTCGACAGAAGCTGGGACCTCCCATTGACTAGATGATCCACCGCCTCCAAACCACCGCCTCCAAAACGCCGCCTCCAAACTGACGCTCTATAGTGAGCTCCACGGTATAATAGCAGTGAAGAGAGATAGAGGAACAGAGTGTTCAATTCTCTGTCTTGCTTTCTATAAAGGATACCGGTATATCTGATGTAATATCAACTGTTCATTCTTGCTCAAAATAATCAATCACGTTGTAATGGCAGTGAAGGAAGATGGGAGAACAGCGGTGCCAATTCTCTGCCTTGTCTCTGTCTTCTATAGAGGATACTGGTATATCTCATGTCATAAAAACTGTTCATTGCTGTATATAAATTATCAATTATACACTATTTGCCTAGAAAAAATATTTTTTGATGATTCAATGATAAATTTTCTTAATTAAAATTGGATGAAGGGTAAGTGGGTAAAGGTGATGAGTAACGTGTTCCATTCCAGTGTTTCATTATGGATAAATATCACTTCATTTCACCATCAACAGTATCTGAAGTGATTGAAAACATTTAAAAGTTCTGAGATAAATGGTTTTAAAGATTTTCAAATCGAGGTTTTTTTATTGAAAAAAACCCGACATAGGTGATAGAACATTATGCAGTATAGTAAAATAGAGAAACTGAACATATTTCTCCTGGCAAAAATGTTGAATAAGAATAATAAACTTAATATCTATATCTCTCCTGACAATATTTTGAATGAGAATATAAGAACTGAATATATTTCTCCTGGCAATATTTTGAATAAGAATGAATTCATTTAATTACCACTATTATTATAACACAGCTTAACTTGAATACTTTTTGAGGTTATCTTGAATTGACTAATCATTTATTACGTTGCACACAACTGTTTCAGCTATTCATTGTCAAATTACTCTTAGCAACTTAAACAATATTTTCCTATTTGCAGTTTTTCAAAATTGATATGAATACTGTATTCATGACATCTCAAGACATTTCAGGAAATACTGACAATAATCTAGAGAGAAATCAACAGCGGTTGGCGTCATTGAATTCTTAATCCTTTGTTGTTTCATAGAATAGGTACATCATCAGATTGACAGGGAGAAAAAAAAGGTAAACTTGTGCTATTTCTCTCCCAAATACGGAAATATATTAAATTTATCTTTTAGTGTGAGAAATTTGTTTAATCAGAGCTTTCAATCAATTTAGAAGGATAAGGTTGATGATCAATGGAATTAAGCGTAGGTAAGCATACCACTTACCTCCCTTATCCATCAAAATATGCTGTTCAGACTGAACTTCAAACCTACATAAGATAATATCAAATCTCGGCTACTATATAGATCAGAGAATTTTTGACCTGTGGAACGTGTAAAGCTGCACTTATAACCTTTATCCACAGACAAATTTGATAACATTCCATGTGTAATAGATAACATCCCATGAGGACTCACAGAGATTCTTTTCTTGGTTTTCATGTATTCGTATATGGACTATGAATTTTTGTGAATTATAGGAACTGGTATCATAACCCAATTCATACTATAAGCCTATTAAATACAATAATTGAATGTGTAGTTGAGAAGTTGATATTGTGGTAATTATTCATATTGAATGAAAAAGACTAAGAAATTGGCAAAAAACCACTGATTTATTGATAATTAGAAAGACCGGTTTCGGTTATTACACCATTGTCAATCTCTGATAAACTGAGATTACAATGGTGTCTATCAGAGATTGACAATTTCTTAGTCTTTTTCATTCAAAATAATTGAATGAGTCAATCAAATTCATTCTTTACACTCATATTAATTCAACGACACACAATTCTTATTTAAAATAATTTGGTGGAGTATCAACAGGCACAACCCAAAACTGTTCCGCCCCTGAATTTTGATTCATACACTCAGTCTCTATCCATGTAATGATCTAATTTTTTTCGAAAAATGATGCTTATCGCCTTTATCCACTTACCTATTCGAATAATATATTGTCAACTTATTATATATTTTTTCACATTGTTGAAAAAAGAACTAGTAAAGTTGTGAAGGTGGAAAGGGATAACGCTATCCGCTTTGTCAACTGATCGACAAGGATAGCAACACCACTGTTAATCGAATACTGCCATTATAACGTGGAACCCACTATAGCCGCCTCCAAGTCTCGATTCTAACCGTATCTCCGAGATGCCGCCTTCACGTCACGAGTCTAACCGCCTCTTTGTTTGCCGCCTCCGCACCATACGTCCACTTTCACCGCCGGCCGCAGACTAACACACGTGTTGGAGGCTGAGAGCCGCCTCCCTACCTTCGCCGCCCCTTGGAGGCGGCGGCTGTGGGTCTCGCGCGCAATTCTAGCTTTGCCGCCTCCCCACCACCGACTTCTGCCTCCGGCGTCTGCTGCCCCCGGCATATCTACTGCCCCCTGACCTGTACTATAACACCGTTAGACCACTTGCTAGCTTTTGATACGGTTTGGAGATAAGAGTTGTGATCGATTGGTCCTGACCTTGGGAAATATGTAGGGCTATGTCCAGGTATACATTATTCTCCACAATAATTATAACACAGCTTAACTTGAATACTTTTTGAGGTTATCTTGAATTGACTAATCATTTATTACGTTGCACACAACTGTTTCAGCTATTCATTGTCAAATTACTCTTAGCAACTTAAACAATATTTTCCTATTTGCAGTTTTTCAAAATTGATATGAATACTGTATTCATGACATCTCAAGACATTTCAGGAAATACTGACAATAATCTAGAGAGAAATCAACAGCGGTTGGCGTCATTGAATTCTTAATCCTTTGTTGTTTCATAGAATAGGTACATCATCAGATTGACAGGGAGAAAAAAAAGGTAAACTTGTGCTATTTCTCTCCCAAATACGGAAATATATTAAATTTATCTTTTAGTGTGAGAAATTTGTTTAATCAGAGCTTTCAATCAATTTAGAAGGATAAGGTTGATGATCAATGGAATTAAGCGTAGGTAAGCATACCACTTACCTCCCTTATCCATCAAAATATGCTGTTCAGACTGAACTTCAAACCTACATAAGATAATATCAAATCTCGGCTACTATATAGATCAGAGAATTTTTGACCTGTGGAACGTGTAAAGCTGCACTTATAACCTTTATCCACAGACAAATTTGATAACATTCCATGTGTAATAGATAACATCCCATGAGGACTCACAGAGATTCTTTTCTTGGTTTTCATGTATTCGTATATGGACTATGAATTTTTGTGAATTATAGGAACTGGTATCATAACCCAATTCATACTATAAGCCTATTAAATACAATAATTGAATGTGTAGTTGAGAAGTTGATATTGTGGTAATTATTCATATTGAATGAAAAAGACTAAGAAATTGGCAAAAAACCACTGATTTATTGATAATTAGAAAGACCGGTTTCGGTTATTACACCATTGTCAATCTCTGATAAACTGAGATTACAATGGTGTCTATCAGAGATTGACAATTTCTTAGTCTTTTTCATTCAAAATAATTGAATGAGTCAATCAAATTCATTCTTTATACTCATATTAATTCAACGACACACAATTCTTATTTAAAATAATTTGGTGGAGTATCAACAGGCACAACCCAAAACTGTTCCGCCCCTGAATTTTGATTCATACACTCAGTCTCTATCCATGTAATGATCTAATTTTTTTCGAAAAATGATGCTTATCGCCTTTATCCACTTACCTATTCGAATAATATATTGTCAACTTATTATATATTTTTTCACATTGTTGAAAAAAGAACTAGTAAAGTTGTGAAGGTGGAAAGGGATAACGCTATCCGCTTTGTCAACTGATCGACAAGGATAGCAACACCACTGTTAATCGAATACTGCCATTATAACGTGGAACCCACTATAGCCGCCTCCAAGTCTCGATTCTAACCGTATCTCCGAGATGCCGCCTTCACGTCACGAGTCTAACCGCCTCTTTGTTTGCCGCCTCCGCACCATACGTCCACTTTCACCGCCGGCCGCAGACTAACACACGTGTTGGAGGCTGAGAG
This sequence comes from Nilaparvata lugens, assembly GCF_014356525.2. Taxonomy (NCBI): domain Eukaryota; kingdom Metazoa; phylum Arthropoda; class Insecta; order Hemiptera; family Delphacidae; genus Nilaparvata; species Nilaparvata lugens. The sequence continues at coordinate 66,503,237 of NC_052509.1, forward strand.
CCGCCTCCCTACCTTCGCCGCCCCTTGGAGGCGGCGGCTGTGGGTCTCGCGCGCAATTCTAGCTTTGCCGCCTCCCCACCACCGACTTCTGCCTCCGGCGTCTGCTGCCCCCGGCATATCTACTGCCCCCTGACCTGTACTATAACACCGTTAGACCACTTGCTAGCTTTTGATACGGTTTGGAGATAAGAGTTGTGATCGATTGGTCCTGACCTTGGGAAATATGTAGGGCTATGTCCAGGTATACATTATTCTCCACAATAATTCAATGGAAATTACTTCTCCTATAGTTGTGTAGGTGATAATGTGATAATTAAACGAGATTCACGTTATTATGGCAGTAATCAGTACTACAGCACCGTTCTACAATTCGCTATAGTGAGGTCCACGTTATAATGACAGTGTTTGATTAGCAATGGTATTGCTATCCTTATCTATCATTCAACAAAACGAAAAGCGTCATCTCTTTCTCACTTTGATCTGTTGCAAGATCATCATTTAACAATGTATAATTGATAATAAATTAACAAAATATTTCATCTCAATCATGAGATAATGAAAAATATAATTTCTTGCTTAATAAAATATAATTGATTATTTTAAATAATGAGAATGAAGAGTTAATATTACATCAATAAACCTGTATCAGCTACCGTCTATAGAAGGCATTGACAAGAGAGAGGATCGGCAACGTCGTTCTCCTATCTTTCTTCACTGCCATTATAACGTGGTCCTCACAATAGCTCTTGATATGAAGATTAGAGTGTTGATAGATTGGTCTTGACTTGACCTTGCAATATGTAGACCTATGTACATACAATACATTATTAATGTATATACAATACATTATTCTCCACATTAACCCAATGGATTTTTTCCTGAGTAGATTTGAAGGAGATATTCTAGTAATACAAAGTGCCGGTTGCACAACAGCCGGTTAAATTTTAATTGTGATTAATTTCACGGGAGCCAATCAGAGAAGCCGTCTTTTCAAAAACGCCTTCTCTGGATGGTTCTCGTGAAATTGATCACGGTTAAAATTTAACCGGCTGTAGTGCAACCGGGCCCTAATCTTTCTAATCAGTAATTCCATCTTTCATCAGTGGAGAAGACTCTTTGAACTATCTCTCAACCCTTCTAAGATAATATAATGTCAGAGATGAAAGATATTCTATAAGATATGAAATATCAAGAGTATATTGGAGATGAAAGAAAATATATTGATGATGAAATATATTTAAGAATCTCCCATTCACATTGGAAATGACGGATTGGAATTCAATTGATTGAAAACTCATGCAAGTTTATTAGAGAAATTCAATTTGTATTAAACTTTGAAAGAGACAATAACAGAAGTAGTAGTTGGAAGAGTATCCCATCATTTGAAGATCCTCATCATATTATGTTCAGATTAAGATACAAATTAGGTAGGCTTCCTTGCTATTTGCAACGAATTAATGTTTTGCTGCCTCGTAACACACTTCCATTATATTTCTGTTATTCTTTGTCCGATTCTCATTACTTTCCTTGCCATATTACCATAGGTAAGGAAAGTATTGCTTCCCGAAAAAAATTAAGGTACCCCAATTTCTAAATTTCTATAAGTTTCAAGGTCCCCTGAGTCCAAAAAACTGGTTTTTGGGTATTGGTCTGTATGTGAGTGTGTGTGTGTATGAGTGTATGTGCGTCTGTGTACACGAAATCTCATCTCCCAATTAACGGAATGACTTGAAATTTGGAACTTAAGGTCCTTTCACTATAAGGATCCGACACGAACAATTTCGATCAAATGCAATTCAAGATGGCGGCTAAAATGGAGAAAATGTTGTCAAAAACAGGGTTTTTCTTGATTTTCTCGGAACGGCTCCAACGATTTTGATCAAATTCATACCTAAAATAGTCATCGATAAGCTCTATCAACTGCCACAAGTCCCATATCTGTAAAAATTTCAGGAGCTCCGCCCCATCAATGCAGATAGATTCCCAATTATCAGGCTTCATATACAATTGAAACAAGGAAAATCAAGTGGAGTAGATTGAGTATGAAAATCTCTACAATTAATTTTCAGTAACATTTTCACCTAAAATTGAAAATAAGCTTTAAATTTGAGAAAATGTGATTATTCAATTGCAAATCATAGTTGATTCTATTAAAACATTCACTATGAAGAGATAGCAGACCTCATGTGTGTCTCCAGCGTTATTGCCCTGTCACCAGCTGGCTAAAATATTTGAATATTAGACTTGAGATGCGCGGGAACACTAGCGTCAGGTGATAAATTTTCATAACGGCAAGGAAAGTTGTGTGAGTGCGCCACACCAGATTTTTTTTTCTGGTGTTGAGAGATTGTAAATGGACTTTCCTAAAAACTGTTCTTGATAAATTTCTCCCGCAATTTTTGATTAAAAGTTCAAAATGACCGCCATTTTAAATTTTAGAATTGGAAAAAGTTGAATATTTTTACCACAGTCCATCTCTAATATTTTGGACACACCAACCGATTTTTATAGGGATCGGTTGATGAACTTCGAAGATGAAAATTATTTTGTAAAAAATACAAAATGGCGAATATCTCGTAAACTAACCGTTTTAAAAAAAGTGTATTCTACATTTTTTCTTTGTTTTGACCCATAGAGCTTATTCCCGAAGTTTGGCACTTTAATTTTGGGACATTCTGTATTTTGGGGCAGTATCTTGCTTAGGCGTTTCTAGTCTCGGCCAGTAGCAGTGGAGCTCAACGTTCATTGGTCAACAGCTAACGGCCAATCGCAGAGCTTCACCAACACTACATCATGTGCTGCTCAATGTTGATGAGGTTCACATTCCTAGAGACTTTCACCCTTCGACCTTTGAAACATGACATTATTTAACAGAGCCTTACATGCTATGTTCATTTCTTAATATCGGGGCCTCGAGCTTCGCTCGTTATTTTTATTTATTGACTAGCCGTCAGGCTCGCTTCGCTCGCCATATCCGTCTAGAAAGGGGGCTCCGCCCCCTGGACCCCCGACTGGATCGTCCGAGAATGAAATCAGCAGGCTCGCTTCGCTCGCCTGCATTTTTCATTTGAGCATTTTTATCATATGTTAGGACAATCCAGTCGGGGGCCAGACTACGTCTGGCTAAACGGATATGGCGAGCGAAGCGAGCCTGACGGCTAGTAATATAATATTCCCAGGATTGAAGTAGCAGTGCCCAATCAATTTTTCTGCGATAAATGCATTTAAATCTTCAACTTGGTGTCAACCTAACAAAGTCAACTCAACTCAATGCCAACCTGACAAAATTATTAATTTAGTTGCCAGTTAACAACTGTTTCGAAGAGGTACTCTATCTAGATTATAGTTCTATAGTAACATATGATATGGAAATTTCAATTATAATTAAGAGATTGGGAGAAGAAGAATATACATGCTAAAAGACGAACTTTAAACCCTTAAAAACCACCCTTAGAGTCAAAATATTGCGAAAAGATTTCTTAGTGCGCCTCTAAAGGGCCAACTGAACATACCTACCAAATTTGAACGTTCTTGGTCTGGTAGATTTTTAGTACTGCGAGTGAGTGAGTGAGTGAGTGAGTGAGTGAGTGAGTGAGTGAGTGAGTGAGTGAGTCAGTCAGTCAGTCAGTCAGTGAGTGAGTGCCATTTCGCTTTTATATATATAGATTAACAGAACACAATTATTCTCTAAAATGATCGTGTTTATATTTCACAGCTGGCTTATGAATTTCGGGGATGCGATATTTTGATTTTCCACAGAATCACTCGCTCACTTTTTACTATCCACAGACGACGAAAGTCTCAGCTGTTTCAGCCAAGGATGAATTATCCTTTTAATGTCGTTCAGCTAGTTTTCCCAGAATGAGACATAGTGCAATCGAATTTTCATATCATAAACTTACTATGTTTTAAATTTCGTGAAAATCGTTAGAGCCGTTTTCGAGATCCGTTGAACATGAATAACTAAATATAAAAATAACCAGATATAAGAATATAAACAGATATACAGGAATTGCTCGCTGAATATAATAGGATAAGCAGGATGAATTGAAATCTAGAAGCACCGAGAACATTCCTTCAAGCTGTATAAGAGATAGCTATTGAAAACAAACAAGACTTGTAAGACTATAGTGAGGTCCACGTTATAATGGCAGTGGAGGAATAAGACAGGAGAACAGCGTAGCAGATTCTCTGCCTTGCCACTGCCTTCTATACAGAATAGCTGATACCGGTATATCTGATGTAATATTCACTGTTCATTCTTGTTTAAAATTATCAATCATGTTTTATTCGTCAAGAGCATATCGTTCATTCATAAGAAAAATGTCACAACTCAAAATTTTTCAAATTCGTTTTTATTAACTCTACGAACTGGGAATTCTGAAATGTTTTCAGTGCAAAAACGTCAGAAGTCTAACTGTGCCTGGTTCCGCTAGAATGCATTAGTGTCACTTTTCTCCCGGAATATTCTAGGCTATGTTGTACTGGAAGAACGACACAACTCAGTAGTGACGGAGCTGTCATTGACTGAGTTTCCATCAAAAGTGACATTTTTTGAGTTGTGTCGTTTTTCCTGGAAGACATCCAGTGAGCTGTTCAATTTAATTCGATTGAAAAATGACATATTCTGAGTTATGTCATTATTGCCTGGAATATTACAGATAAACTCTTATTGCGGATCCACACAGAAGTGCCATTTTGAGTTGTGACGGTTAAGCAGTAAAACTCTAATACAATATTTAGTTTTGTGTCTTTCTTTATTCAAATATTTTGAGTTATGACTGTTTACTAGTAAAACTTTTTATTAGTTTGGTTTGTTGTCACGTTTGTATCAAGAATGAATAATAGAACTGCATTACTTTTGAAGTTAGCTAGAAATTATAAAAATGAGAATCCTAGTGATAGCATAACTACTACAGATTCAGGCAATGTTTGGAAAGTGATTAGAGAAGAAGAGGTAGCTGAAACTCTTATTGTTGGTCAAGCACCGTTTGAAGTACAGCCAGAACAAGTCGCTCATTGCTATCATGAATTTCAAGTTCAGTATTCTTCAATAATTAAATGATGAAATTCATATATATTTGAGATTTAATATTTTTATAATTGATTAAATATCTACAAATTTGAAGCACAATGTGGCAACGTTGCAGAGCTAGTAAAGGATGGCACTATCTGCTGTGTCTAACGACAGACAAGGATAGCAACAACAATGTTTATTAGATGCTGACTATATAACGTGAATCCCACTATAGACTAGACGAGGCACGTGTATTGGAAGCGAATGGTTACGATGTGAACCTGATTAAAGTTTCAAAGACAGGCAGACAGGTATAGAACAACATATGACGGAGGATGACAACAGATCTACAAATTGGATGTTGTGTACGAAGCAACACCAATGAGTGTGAGAAAGAGAGAGTGAGAGTGAGAGGGAGATGAGAGAGAGAGAGAGAGAGAGAGAGAGAGGATTTGTACCATGCATCTATGTTGAGTGTGGTTCAATCAGAGAGAGAGGGAGCTGATGAAATGAGAAAGTGATGGGAGAGAAAGACAAAGTGAGGATATAGGAAACAAGATAGAAATACTGTGAAAGAGGAATTAAATTGAATACTTGTCTATAGAAAGGGCAGAGTTAGGAATCAAGGTCCTCTCTGCCACATGAGGATATGAGAAACAAGACAGAAATACTGTGAAAGAGGAATTAAATTGAATACTTGTCTATAGAAAGGACAGAGTTAGGATTCAAGGTCCTCTCTGCCACATGAGGATATGAGAAACAAGACAAAAATACTGTGGACGAGGAATTAAATTGAATACTTGTCTATAGAAAGGGCAGAGTTAGGATTCAAGGTCCTCTCTGCCACATGAGGATATGAGAAACAAGACAGAAATACTGCGAAAGAGGAATTAAATTGAATACTTGTCTATAGAAAGGGCAGAGTTAGGATTCAAGGTCCTCTCTGCCACATGAGGATATGAGAAACAAGACAGAAATACTGAGAAAGAGGAATTAAATTGAATACTTGTCTATAGAAAGGGCAGAGTTAGGATTCAAGGTCCTCTACATGAGGATATGAGAAACAAGACAGAAATACTGTGAAAGAGGAATTAAATTGAATACTTGTCTATAGAAAGGGCAGAGTTAGGATTCAAGGTCCTCTCTGCCACATGAGGACATGAGAAACAAGACAGAAATACTGTGGAAGGGGAATTAAATTGGATAATAATAATAATAATATCGAGTGACCTGGCTGGCTCAGGTCTGGTGTCAGAGTTTTCAGGTCGCAACTGATCAATTTCAGGGCCTCTGACATGACCTAACGACTGCTTTTTAGGCAGCCGGGACCGACGGCTTAACGTGTCCATCCGAAACATGGGAGTGGCCCGATATAAATATCTTGCCCGGGCCGGGATTTGAACCCGGGCCTCTGAATCATAAAGCCAGCATCTGATCCACTCGACTACGGCCACTCCAATTGGATAATCATTGCCTATATAAAGGGCACAGCTAAGAATCCAGGTCCTCTATGTCATACACTTTTAAGGAGGAAAAAGAATCATGGAGAAGAGGAGTTAGAAAAATAAGAGATGTAGGATGATAAATCAAGAGGAGGGAAAATGTATAGCCTGAAGAAGATCAATTGACAGAATGTAGGAGGAAAAATATCAGCCAAAATGAGAGCTTATAGATGAAAATACAAGGAAAAGAAACACTCTCATACAATGGTTCTACTCTCAAACAATACTCTCAACTATAATTGTCAAGGGAGTTGGCAGGAGAGAGAAAAAATTATAATTGATTTGAGATAAAGGAAAGAAAGAAGCTCAGAAGATCACAAGCTCGCAAGAATTGAGAGAGATAAGAAGAAAAATTGGGGAAATCTGATGATGAAGAGAGAAAAGTAGATGAATATGATGCAGATAGAACAAGAAAGTGAAGGATTTGGAAAAAGGACTGGAAAAATGAGGAAGATGGGAAAGAGTTGGTGAAGTAGTTTAGCTGGTGAGCAACTTTTTTCTTCAGGGCTACTTTTCATATAAATTGAATAAAAGTATAAACCTAAGTACCTTTTTATTATAATATTTATATTATTTATATGATAGAATAATTTGAAAGACGACTTGGATTTATATTTTTATTTTATTTACAGCTGGTTAGCGATATGTTGATGATGGAAACACGTGAGAGAAGAAGAAAAAAAGTGAGAAGAAGATGAAGGATTGAGAGAAGGGTAAGAGAAGGAGAAGAAAAAGGATAAAGAAAAGGAAAAAGGAGAAGAAGGAGAATAGAGAGGGAGAGAGGAAGTAGAAGAGAATAGGAATACGAGTATAAGGATTGATTGATTGATTAAGTACTTTATTTATGTAGATTATGTAATATATTCTGGCTTTTACACTTATATACAATAGCTTACAATATAGCAAAATTATAGATGAATTTACATAATATAGACTAAAATAGTTATTTGTATATCTAGAGTGAAAAGTACGACTTTTTCTCCCTGTGAGAAAAAGTTTGAAGCCCGAGGCGAAGCCGAGGGCAGCAATTTTCCTGAGGGAGAGAAAGTATTTTTCGCTCGTAATGTACACAACATTTTTCCTCCATCTACATTTTTTTATAGAAACTGCAAATAAAATCATTCCAATAACTCACGTATTGGTGACAATGATTCCTAACAACATAACCTAAATCTAAAACCTAAAAACCGGTCGTCTGGTTGGCACTGCCGATTGCGCTATCTATTGGCAAAAGTTGTAACAATTATATCAGCTGAGCAGCTACCAAAAATGGCTGACTCCAGATCACGCGGTTCAGTTTTGAATTGCAGATCAAAAATAATTGTTGGCTGGTATTTTGAATAGAATAAAATATTTTAAAAATTGTATAAATCTTTATCGTCTACTAATATTAAGAATATAATAATTATACAAACATATATTTCATGAGTTAATAAAATTTCTGGTTGTGGTATTGAATTCAGTTGACTCAATGACAGACACCTCTATTATGCTCTCTCATCTGAGCTTAAACCTTCTAACCTATTAAAATGTAAGTTTCAAAATAGAGATGCTCCCCCTTGTTATTTAAATGGAGTCACTTTCACTCCCTAGGGAGTTTTTCTGTTTTTTACTACCGATATTATCTATTAAAGATAATATTGTTATGCATCTAAATAAATTAGCGGAACTATTGGTCGAGTGGATGAGATGGAAGAAGAGGAATTGTGAAAACAGAGGACAGAAATTGTGTGAGATTTGATCTGAAATTTGAGGTGAGACGTGTTTGAAAATAGTGTTTGAAAAAGAGAACAATAGAAGACAAATAAATGGAGCCTGATCGTTTGCGGGATAAAGTGTGAAAATCCTACAGGCTGAGAAAATTGTTGTGCCAGGGGACACCAGTATCAGCTTGACAATATTCACAGCAGTTATAACGAATTATATAGGACAGAGAAAGGTACGAAATTGTGAAAACAGAAGTGTACGGAATAACGGAATTGAAGAGGGAGTGAGTGAGTGAGGAAGTGAGAGAGAAGGAGAGATAGAAAGCGTGAGAGTAAGAGAGTGATTGTGAGGAGAAGGGGATGAGGATGAAAGAATGTTGAGAAGAGTAGGAGGCGAAGGAAAACTCGAAAGAGAATTTTAAGTGCGGTGCGGTGATCGAAACCCGACAGGGAACAGTGAAACAGGTGTATAGAGAGAGATGTCAGAGTATGAAATATAAAAGAGAGAGAAACAGTTACAGGAAAGAGTAGAGTTGAGAGAGAAAGATAGATAGAGATAGAGAGAGAGGAAATAAACAAAGCTATAGGATTGAATTGATGCTGCTGGAACATTGGTAACCGAATTAATTTTTATCATCAACAACGGAAGGTGTACAAAGTTCGAATTGGAATTTTCCTTGCAGCATGTTTGTGTTGCAAAACTCCGAAGGTGTCTGTGTGACATCACGACTGTCATTCTCAAAAATGCATCACTATTAAAGTTTGAAGCTGTATTCTCTGATAAACTATTCATGCTTATGAGTTGTGATAGTCGATTAGTCATGAATCATTATTGATCAATCACGAAAAGTCTTGTAACTGATATTGAATGTTCACACTCCATTTTGAAAATTGGAAGAATTTTTACTTTCCTTGCCCTATTACCATAGGTAAGGAAAATATTGTTTTCCGAAAAAAATTAAGGTACTCCAATTTCTAAATTCTATTCGTTTCAAGGTCCCCTGAGTCCAAAAAACTGGTTTCTGGGTATTGGTCTGTATGTGTGTGTGTGTGTGTGTGTGTGTGTGTGTGTGTGTGTGTGTGTGTGTATGAGTGTATGTGCGTCTGTGTACACGATATCTCATCTCCCAATTAACGGAATGAATTGAAATTTGGAACTTAAGGTCCTTTCACTATAAGGATCCGACACGAACAATTTCGATCAAATGCAATTCAAAATGGCGGCTAGAATGGCGAGAATGTTGTCAAAAACAGGGTTTTTCGTGATTTTCTCGGAAACGTCTCCAAAGATTTTGATCAAATTCATACCTAAAATAGTCATCAATAAGCTCTACCAACTGCCACAAGTCCCATATCTGTAAAAATTTCAGGAGCTCCGCCCCATCAATGCAAAGTTCGATTTTAGATTCCCAATTATCAGGCTCCAGATACAATTGGAACGAAGAAAATCAAGTGGAGTAGATTGAGCATGAAAATCTCTACAATTAATGTTCAGTAACATTTTCACCTTAAATTGAAAATAAGCTTTAAATTCGAGAAAATGTGATTATTCAATTGCAAATTATTGTTGATTCTATTAAATCATTCACTATGAAGAGAAAGCAGACCTCATGTGTGTCTCCAGCGTTATTGCCTTGTCACCAGCTGGCTCAAATCTTTGAATAGTAGACTTTAGATGCGCGTGAACACTAGCGTCAGGTGATGAATTTTCATAACGGCAAGGAAAGTTGTGTGAGTGCGCCACACCAGTTTTTTATTGCTAGAGCACCATGATTATCACGATGCAACTTCATGATTATTCTAATTTTCAAAACATATATTATTGACTGACTCAATACTTATGTTTTAACTCAGATTTTCTTTTGTCTGTCTGTATGTAACGCGTTGATAGAATTCGATGAAATTCGACAGGAATAATCCTTTTTCAACTGCGCGTCGATGTATACACAAGATTTTTGAAATCTTGCGATTTAAGGATAATATGAAAAGAAAAGGAATTCCTCCATACTCTGATATCACTATATAAATCTACTTTGAAGATAGGATTAATAAGACTATAGAATTATTCATATCAGTTGACAAGTGGATTGATTATTCACTGCATGTATTACACAGACGTCTGGCCGTGTCCATTTCTATAAGTTAGGGTTTCAATACTTTTCATGAAGCTTGCCCATCCTATATTCTCACATTTGAAAAACAAATTTAATAGGTTATTGAAAATAAAATGGAAAAGATAAAATGAACTGAATATTGCAGAAGAAATTATAATATTATTGATTGAAAAGAATTAATTTCAAAATAGTTTAGAAAAATGTTTATCAGATGGAGAGATTATCACGGAACTGGATAAATTATCATTATGAGATACAAATTCTAACGTGAGCTGAGTTTATTAACATAGTGAGTTTCTGATCTTGGAGAAAACAAATAACAGTTTCTAAGAGTAAATTATTATTCAACTGTGAATTGTGATTCAACTGAATCAACTAGAACAGGTGACATCAGATACTTGTGTATGAGAAAACCGCGTGAGGTCTACCGTTCACAGAACTACTAGTAGGTTACTGGTTTTATAGATTCGTAAATTCAAAATAAAAATAATATTCTAGCGGAGAAAGGCAGAACTAACTCAAGATACAAAAAATATGAGATGACTATCCAATGTGGACAACGCCCCAAATGCAGTGAGCAGTCTCATTGGACGATGACATTCTCAAGCTGCTTGCATCCTATTGGTTGTAAGCAGTTGAAATAAAATGGCGACCACTCAACACATTGATAAATCAGAGAGCTCCTTTGTTTTGAAGGCGTTGAGTACCAATTCAGACACATCATGCAATACCACGTTATTGTCCTAATTGACGGAGCGAAGTGAGGTCTAAGATTCAAGTCTACGGTTTGTCATTTCTCTTAATGTTTAAATGTTGCGCATTTACGGCGAAATGCGGTAATAGATTTTCATGAAATTTGACAGGTATATCCCTTTTTTAATTGCGCGTCGACGTATATACAAGGTTTTTGGAAATTTTGCATTTCAAGGATAATATAAAAGGAAAAAGGAGCCTCCTTCATACGCCAATATTTGAGTGAAAATCAGACTATAGAATTATTCATCATAAATCAGCTGACAAGTGATTACACAGATGTGTGGAGAAGCCAGTCTATTGCTGTATTTACATAAGGTCCATAGTTTCAATCAGGTACTTGTGGATGATGATACTGCGTGAGGTCTACTGTTCACAGAACTACTTGTAAGGATAACCGTCCACTGGAACCGTATTCAACCGATCCGTTCGGCCGTTGGATCGGACAAATCTGCCGGTCGTTAATTCGGCCGAATATGGTCGTCTATTGGAACCGTTTACGTCAGTCCAGTTCATAAGTTGGCTGACTTATTG